>NC_061826.1:41998275-42000775 GCF_019202785.1 Penaeus chinensis | reverse complement strand
TACATAACTGTCTCTGCGTACAAGGGAACGACCGCTTCCATGCATATAAATTGCCTGCATGCAAACAGCTGTGTCTATTTACATAATCGGTTTCGTGTTCATTGTTATCTCCGTGTTCATCTCTCTCAGAACGGAGACGTACGCTCTGCCCCCAACCTACGTCTTCTCTGTGTACAATGACCTTATGTACAAAGAGTTCCTAAGTGTGAAGTTCCTCGACAGTGAACGGAAACAGACGTTAACTTCTCACATAGTCTGAATTCCTTGCACTAGGGTTCCTGCCTTGTCTTTTGCCCCGAGCGAATTCCCCGGTGGTTTCCTCGCCCCCTCCTGCGATCTGTGCTCTCTTTCCTTCTCTCTCTGTCTCTGTCTTTCTCTCTCTTGCTCTCTCTCTTTGTCTCTTGCTCTGTCTATGTGTCTCTTTGCCTCTTGCTTCCGATCTATCTCTATCTATGTTTTGCTCTCTCTCTCTCTCTCTCTCTCTCTCTCTCTCTCTCTCTCTCTCTCTCTCTCTCTCTCTCTCTCTCTCTCTCTCTCTCTCTCTCTCTCTCTCTCTTTCACACACACACACTCTTTCTCTCTCTCTCTCTTCCTCTCTTCCGCCCTCCCTCCCTCCCTCCCTCCTTCCTTCTCACCCTCCCTCCCTTCCTCCGTCCCTCACTCCTCTCCTTTCTCTCACTCTCTCTCAAATTCCTCCTTCTCTAAAGAAATAGTTACGAAAAGTTTGAGCCCTTTCCCTCTTCCTCTTTTCATAGGGTTGCCTTCCCTCCTACGGCAACCTAACCCTATTTACTTTTTGTTGTGGACTTGTTTATCTCTCGACTCCATTCCTCTGATCATCTCCGTTGCTTTATCCTCACTTTCGTCTTCTTTCTCTGTCTAAATATTGGCTTGTTTTAAAATTTTCTTTCGTCGATCTCTTCTTCTTCTTTTTCTTCTTCTTCTTCTTCCTCTCTCTCTCTTTCTCTCTTCTTCTTTCGCAAACTACCTCACGCTTGTTCTCATGAATTTCTAGTCAGTTTCATTTTGGTTGTGCATGACAAGGCTGGTGAATGTATATGCATCCACACACACAGACACGGATATATATATTTATACTTGTGTGTATATGTGTGTGTGTGTGTGTGTGTATATATATATATATATATATATATATATATATATATATATATATATATATATATATATATATATATATAAAGAGATAGAGAGAGAGAGAAGAAGAAGAAGAAGAAGAAGAAGAGATCGACGAAAGAAAATTTTAAAACAAGCCAATATTTAGACAGAGAAAGACAAACAAACAAAATCGACAGAGATACAAAAACAAACTCTTCTCATCTACCCATTTATTGATGTCTTCCCCCTTCCCTTCCCCCCTCCCCCTCCCCCCCCAATTTCCCCTCGAAGACCCGCAAACGAGATGTTGTCACCGTGCAGCATTGTCTTGTTCCGGGGAATTTCCTCCCTCGCGCAAAGTAAATAAATGGTCGAGCTGAAAAATGATCTTGAAAATATATCATGTCTCCTCTTGAGTGGCCGCTGCTGCCTGTTACTTGCCTCCCTCGCTCACATCCTCGGTTGTTTCTTGTTTGTTGATGTTGCTGTTTGTTTCTCTCTCTTGTTTGCAGGTGTTGTCCGCATTTTCTCTTGTTTTTGTTCTTTCTCTTTGGGACGAATCATCTCTCCCTCTATGTCTATATTTTATATTTATCTATCTCTGTTTATACAATATATTATTGTCTAACTATCTTTCAATCTGTCTACCTAAATATCATTCTACTTTCTGTCCTCTCTCTCTATCTATCTATCTATCAATCTGTCTATCTGTCTCTTTCTCTCTCTCTTCTCTCCCTTGTTTCTCCCTTCCTCTCTCCCTTTTTCCCTCCCTCCCTCTCTCTCTCTCTTTCTCTCTCTCTCTCTCTCTCTCTCTCTCTCTCTCTCTCTCTCTCTCTCTCTCTCTCTCTCTCTCTCTCTCTCTCTCTCTCTACTTCTCTCTATCTCCTCTCTCTCTTTCTCTCCCTCTCATTCTCTCTTTCTCTTTCTTTCTCTCTCTTTCTCTCTTTCTCTCTCTCTTTCTCTCTCTCTCTCTCTCTGTCTCTCTCTCTCTCTCTCTCTCTCTCTCTCTCTCTCTCTCTCTCTCTCTCTCTCTCTCTTTCTCTCGCTTTCTGTCTCTCTCTCTCTCTCTCTCTCTCTCTCTCTCTCTCTCTCTCTCTCTCTCTCTCTCTCTCTCTCTCTCTCTCTCTCTCTCTCTCTCTCTCTCTCTCTCTCTCTCTCTCTCTCTCTCCCTCTCTCCCTCTCTCTCTTTTTCTCTCTCTCTCGCCCTCTCTTCCTCCGTCTCTCTCTCGCTCTCGACTTCCTTAACAATGGTATCCTCGTGTCGCCGATTGTTGGTGAAAAAGCATTTACTCGGAGGAACACAATGGGGTGCAGAACAGGCATATTCCAAGCTCTGTTGAAAGGGGGTTTCTTCCTCCTCTCCTATTCATATTGCCTCTTTCTC
>NC_061826.1:41973275-41978275 GCF_019202785.1 Penaeus chinensis | reverse complement strand
ACAGCTGATGTTCTCAGTGAGATATTCGTATTGTTCTGAGCGACTTCAATGCAGTATCCGGCTGCGATCGAGCTGGCTACAGGATGTCTGTCGGTCTTAATGGCTCAGGAGCTGATGCTGGCTGTGAGAATAGCCACCTTTTCTGTGACTTTGATAGGTCCCAGAAATTGAGGATTTCTGGCTCCTGGTATCAGCATTCTGACCCTCATCGTTGGACTTGGTACAGCGATACTGGTAGTGTGGCCAAGGAGATCGACCACATCCTCGTTAGCACTTGGTGGAGGATCCTCCAGAACTGCAGGGTGCCGAGTTCTGTGAAACTAATCATAGATTAGTTGTGGCTACTCGCTGGATCCACTTTAGAATCCCCCGTCGCCCAAATGAACACCCTAGGGTGTTTCATTTGAACAGATTGAGGGAGGAAGAGTGTCCCGGGGGTTTGCCGAGGCTATCTCTGGTCGTCTCACAGCACTCGAAGGCCAGACAGACCCTGTTCTTATGTGGGATACCTTCAAGTGTGAAATGCTTGATGCAGCTCAGGAATACATTGGTGAACGCCCAAGAATTCCATCTCGCAGGAGACACTGGAAGCCACAGATGCATGTCGTATGACTCGATTGTCAGGGGATCGCAACTTGCACTGTTCTCTGGTGCTCAGGACTAGGTCACTGTTGAGAAGGGATAAGGATCAGTTTATCAGTAATCTTGCAGAGGAGGTCGAAAGCCATTTCTTAGTAAATGACCTTCGTCCTGCCTACCAAGCCCTGAGAAAGCTGAACTCCAAGCCCTCCTCACAGACGACTGCAGTCCGCTCAGCAAGTGGCCAGATAATCTCAGATCCTGATGGGGTGCGTGTGTGGTGGGCTGAGTATTTTGAGCAGCTGTATCAGGTTGATCCACCAACAGTTAACTTGAATGCAGGTAATGTTGAGATTCCTCTGCCAGACCCACCCATTAGCGAGGATCCACCCTCCCTGACTAAAGTCAGGGGGGTGATCTCCAAGCTGAAGAGTGGTAAAGCAGCAGGTGTTTGTGGCATCCCAGCTGAATTGTTAAAGGCTGGTGGAGAACCTATGGCTTGCATGCAGTCCTGTCTGCCATCTGGCAGACTGGTACCTTTCCCCCTGAACTGCTGAGGGGTGTGGTCATCCCTCTCTGGAAGGGGAAAGGGGATCGCTGGGACTGCAGCAATCATCGAGGCATTATACTACTCAGTGTACCAGGCAAGGTACTCACGCACATCCTACTGAGACATATCAGAGACCACCTGTTGAGGCACTAAAGGCCGGAGCAATCTGGATTCACTCCTGGTAAGTCCACAATAGACTGCATCCTGGCCCTTTGAGTCATTGTAGAGCGCCGTCGTGAGTTCAGACATGGGCTACTCGCAGTCTACATCGACCTCAAGAAGGCGTTTGATATGGTGCATCGCGAATCACTCTGGGAGATCCTGATGCTAAGAGGAATTCCAACAAGGATTATTGGACTAATAGCAAACCTGTATACAGGCACTGAAAGTGCTGTAAAGTGTGGTGGGGGCTTGTCGAGCTTCTTCCCTGTTAGTTCAGGCGTAAGACAAGGCTGTGTTCTTGCACCAACACTTTTCAACACTTGCATGGATTGGATACTGGGTAGAGCTACTGTCCAAAGTCACTTTGGAGCAACTCAGGGTTACAGACCTCGACTTTGCTGATGATGTTGCCATTCTCTCTGAATCTCTGGAAACCCTAGTGGCGGCTCTTGATGCATTTAGCAATGAAGCAAAGCCCCTGGGGCTAGAGGTCTCCTGGACCAAGACTAAGATCCAGGATTTGGGGGGCCTACTAGGTGACCCTGTGCAGTCGGTACGTGCTTGCGGTGAAAACATCGAAGTCACAGAGAGCTTTATATACCTCGGTAGTGCAGTTCACGACTCTGGGCTGTCGGACCAGGAAGTCAGTAGACGGATTGGCCTGGCAGCAGGGGTCATGAAATCTCTCGACAAGAGTATTTGGAGATGCCCGTACATGTGCAGAAGGACCAAGTTACGTGTTTTCAAGGACCTGATACTGCCAGTTTTACTCTATGGTAGTATAACTTGGACACTATCTTGTGCTCTGGAATCTCGTCTTTATGCCTTTTCTAACAGATCCTTGCGCCGGATCATGCGGTACAGTTGGGGGGACCATGTGTCCAATCAATGGCTGCACCGTGAGACCGGTACAGGACTTGCTACTTGCACAATCCGTGATCGCCAACTCAGGCTATATGGCTACTTGTTTCGATTCCCGCAGGATGATCCTGCCCACTAGCTTGTCTCTGTCCGAGACAAGCCTGGGAGGAGGAGGCCTGTGGGACGACCGAGAAGGTCGTGGCTTGGGCAGATCGATCAAGCCTGTCGTGAGGAACTAGAAAAGGACCGGGCCCTTGCCTGGCGGCTCGCCATGAGGGACCCTCGTAGGTGGAAACAATGGGTGGATGCGGCTATGCGCCCCTGCGGCGTTATGTATGTATCTCTATATATATATGTGTGTGTGTGTGTGTGTGTTTACATATATATGTATATATATTTATATAAATTTATATATATATTTATCTATATCTAACCTATTAATTTATTTAGGTAGATAAATACATACATACGCACATATGCGTGTATGTATATATATATATATATATATATATATATATATGTGTGTGTGTGTGTGTGTGTGTGTGTGTGTGTGTGTGTGTGTTTGTATATACATAAATATATATATATATATATATATATATATATATATATATATATATACATGTATATATATATATATATATATATATATATATATAAATGAATAAATATATATATATACATATTTATATATATGTATATGTTTATACATATATATATATATATATATATATATATATATATGTATGTATGTGTGTGTATATGTACATATATATACATATATATGTATGTATATATATACATATATATGTACGTATGTATATTTATATCTATATATATATATATATACATATATATATATGTATGCATATATATATATATATATATATATATATATATATATATATATATATATGTATGCATATATATATATATATATATATATATATATATATATGTGTGGGGGGGGGTGTGTGTGTATGTATGTATATGTATATCAAGAATGATTGAAATACTGTAGATTGTAGGCGAATTCTGAAGCAAAGGGAAAAGGTAGAAGTAAAGTTGATGACATATGTTTGTGCCTTTGTAATTATTATAAGGGTTGCCGTCTGTATCTTTTTATTCATTGATACATATATATTTACACATTTCCTCCTCACAAAAAAGAACAGATCTTTCTAAAAATAACAGTGATGATACTAGATCTAGTTAGACCCTTTAAACAATAAATAAAACAATAATAACAAAGATGACGATTATAAGTAAATGAAAAGATAAGTGAAGATAAATCAGGAATATAAGATTATAAATGAAAATCCCTTTTTATCTTCACACGCTGTAGGATTTCCGAGGCTGTCTACTTGTTCTTCCAAAGTTAAAAATGAGTGTGGTGTTATCTCTTCACTTGGGGAGGGGGGTAGAGGGGAGGGTGGGGAAGGAGGGGGAGGAGAGGGTGGGGGAGGGGAGGAGGTGGAAGGGAAGGAGAGGAGGGGAAGGAGAAGAGGGTGGGTGGATGGGAGGAGAAGTAGGAGATGAGGGGAGGGGGTGGGGAGGGAGTGGTGGAAGACTAGGAGAGGAGGGAAGGGGAGGTGAGGAGAGGGTGGGTGGAGGGAAGGGGGGAAGGGGAGAGGAGAGAGGAGAGGATGGGGAGATGGGAATGGGTGGAGGGAGGCGAAGGTGGGGAGGAGGGGAAAGAGGAAGAAGGATTGAAATAGAAAAGAAAGAAGAATAGGCGGATGAGAGATAAAAGGGGGTAGCTGAGGTGGAAGACAGGAGAAGTGGAAGGAAGGAAAAAAAGGAATAGGAGAGGCGGAAGGGAGGAAGAAGAAGAGGAGAAAGGTGAAAGGGAGGAGAAGAAGAGGAAAAGGGTACGGAATAAAAAGCGGGGAGAAGAGGAGAAGAAGGAGAGGGGAAAATATAGAAAAGAAATGTGAAAATCAACACCAAAGACATTTAGAAACATCTCTCAAGGAGTTTATATGAAATACAATTTTTTACGGGAAAAAAGGAGAATGTGGAGAGTATTTGAAAGAAAAGAGAAGTAGGAAATAGTTCATATTGTCTCTCTTATTTAATCTGTTTGTTTATTTGTTCTGATTTAAAGGTGAGAAACGTAAGGGAACAATTTTGAAGAAAAAAGTGGCTGGAGATTTTTCGCTTTTCGTTTTTTTTTTTCTATTTATCTTTTTTTTTTCTGTGAAATCAAATTCAAGTTGATTAAATAGAGACATGAAGGGAGATGACAAGGTCAAAGAAGCTGTTACTTTTGGAGGAGGAGATAAAAAGAAGAGAAGGAGGAGGAGAGAGAGAGAAGAAAAAGAAAGAATGAGAAGAAGGGAGGGAGGAAAGGAAAAAATAAGTGGAAGGGAAGTAAGAAGTCTTTGTATGTGGGTGTGTGTAAAATAAATTGAACATTTTACACACACGCTCCCTTGCCCCTCTTAAAAATGTCAAACAAATAAATCAATAAACAGATAAATACAAACAAAATACACGACAAAGGAAAACATAAACAATTATAAAAGGATTAAGAAAATAAGATAGAAATATCTCTATATCTACCTTATCCATACGCTCCCTTACCCTTCTCAAGGTTGTCTAACAAATAGATTCATAAACAGATGAATACAAAAAAGACAAAACAACGAAAGCATAAAAAATTATAAAAGCATTAAAGAAATGAAATATGAATGTCCCTAATCCTAGTTTATACACACCCTCCCTTTCCCTTCTCAAAATAAATGAATAAATAAATGAATAAATAAATGAAAATAAATGTACAATTTCACAAACAGATATCTACAAAAAAGACAAGACGAAAAACATAAACAATCACTGAATTAAC
>NC_061826.1:41965775-41968275 GCF_019202785.1 Penaeus chinensis | reverse complement strand
GCATCAGGCTTTAAAAACGCTACAGCTGTGAATACATGCGTAACATTATTATCGTTATTATCATAATCATTACTATCTTTGTTATTGTTATTATTAGCATTATTAGCATTATTGCCATTTTTGTAACTGTGATCATCATCATTACTAATATCATCAACAACTTTATTATTGTTGTTATTGTCTTTATCTTTAACATACTAAATCATCATTATCATTACTTTTAATTTACCGCCAATATCACTTTCATAACGAGAGGGAGAGAGCGTGAGAGCGAGAAATATAGAGAGAGAGCGTGAGAGCGAGAAATAGAGAGAGAGAGAGTGAGAGTGAGAGTAAGAGAGTAAGAGAGAGAGAGAGAGAGAAAGAAAGAGAGAGACAATGAGAGAAAGAGAAAGAAGCAGAGACAACTATAGCAAAAGAAAGTAATAATAATAAATAAATAAATGAAACAAAACACCCCACAAAAGAAAATAAAAAATAGTGAAAAAACCTAACAGCAGAATCGACGACACTAAAACGAACATTAAGATTACAAATGACACCATTCGTTCTCTCACCCGTTGGCATTTTGACGCCCGGAGTTCGCACTGTGAGCAAAACATGGGGCGGGAATAGGGTGGGCGGGGCTTAAGGACGGTGGGCGGGGTGAGGGGGGATAGGAGGGTGAGGGGGTGGGTGGGGTGAGGGGAGGTGGGCAGGGCCAAAGTCCCTTCTTTTTTCCCTCCTCTCTTTCCTTTTTCCTTCCTTATCTCTCTCTCTCTCTCTCTCTCTCTCTCTCACTCACTCACTCACTCTCTCTCTCTCTCTCTCTCTCTCTCTCTCTCTCTCTCTCTCTCTCTCTCTCCTTTCCTTTTTTTCTGTGTTCTCTTCCTCTTTGTTTATTCCCCTTTTTCTTCACCTTACCTCTCTCATCTCCTTCCCTC
This sequence comes from Penaeus chinensis, assembly GCF_019202785.1. Lineage (NCBI taxonomy): Eukaryota > Metazoa > Arthropoda > Malacostraca > Decapoda > Penaeidae > Penaeus > Penaeus chinensis. The sequence goes on along the minus strand of NC_061826.1, from coordinate 41,967,352 downwards.
CTTCATCGTCGTCCTTTCTCCACTTCCTTCTCTCTATCTCCACCCCTCCATCCATTCATCTCCTTCCTCTTCCCTCTCCCTCTCTCCACTCCTCCTTCCTCCCTTCATTCTTCTTCTCTTTTATTCTTTCTCCCTCTACCCACCCCTCCATCCTCCTCCTCTTTCTTTTCTCTCCCTTCCCTCCTCCCTCTATTCTTCCTCCCTCCCCTCCCTCCTCTTCCTTCTCTCCCTCCCCCCCTCTCCCTCTCTCCACTTCTCCTTCCCTCCCTCCTCTTCCTTCTCTCCGTCTCTCCACCCCTCCTTCCCTCCCTCCTCCTCCTTCTCTCCCTCTTCCCCTCCACCACTCCCTCCCTCCCGTTCCTTCCCCCGCTCTCCATCTCAGATTTACACAATGTAGAATAGGACCAATATGCTTTTATACATTATACGGACTCTTTAAGACGTTTTCCATGTCAGAGAGCCCGGCCTTATAACCATGATTTAGTTTGATATTTAAAAAGGTATTTTAGACCAAACAGGACTGTTGGATCTGAATCTGAGGTTTACCTGTCCTTTGATCCGTGAGGGAAGGGAGGAAGGAAAAGGGGAGAGGGAGGAGGAGAAGGAGGGTGGGGAGGAAGGGAAAGGGGAGAGGGAGGAAAAGAGGGTGAGGAGGAAGGAAAAGGGGAGAGGGAGGAGGAGAAGGAGGGTGGGGAGGAAGGGAAAGGGGAGAGGGAGGAAAAGAGGGTGAGGAGGAAGGGAAAGGGGAGAGGGCGGAGGAGAAGGAGGGTGGGGAGGAAGGGAAAGGGGAGAGGGAGGAAAAGAGGGTGAGGAGGAAGGGAAAGGGGAGAGGGAGGAGAAGGAGGGTGGGGAGGACGGGAAAGGGGAGAGGGAGGAGGAAAAGAAGGAGAAGGAGGGAGGGGAGGGAGTAAGGAGGAAAGGAATAGAGATAGGTGTGAGAGGATGGAGGAGAGGGATAGAGAGAAGAGAGGGGAGGGAAGAAGGAGGATTGAATAGAGGAAGGAGGAGAGGGATAGAGGGAGGGGAAAGAGGGAGAGAGAGGCGAGGGAAGGGAGGGAGGAAGAGTTGGAGGAGAAGAAGGAGAGGGGAGAAAGGGAAGAGGAGAGGGAGACGAGGGGAGGGAGGAAGGAGGTTGAGGGAGGTGAGGGGAGAGGGAGGAGAGGAAAGAGGAGTAGAGAGGGGGTAATGAAGGAGGAGAGGAAGGAAGGAAGGAAGAGAGGGGGGAGGAGACGAGGGATGAGGGAAAGGAGATAGGGGATGGAGGAGGGTTGAGAGGAAGGAAGAGGGGAAAGAGAAAAGAGGGAGGAGGGAGGAAGGAAGAAGGAGAGGGGGAAAAGGAAGGAGGAGAGGACAAGAGGAAGGAGTAGAATGGGTAGAGGGGAGAGAAAATGGAAGAGATGGGAAGGAAAAGAGGGAGAGAAAAGGGAAAGGAAGGAAGGACGAGAGGTTAGAAAAGGAAAACAAAAGGAGAGGTAGAGAGGAGAGGAGGAGGGGAAAGGAGAGTAGAAGGGAGGAGGAGAAGAGGAGGAGAGGAGATGGTAAAGAGAACAGACGAACACGAAAGAAGAGAACAAGAA
>NC_061826.1:41958275-41960775 GCF_019202785.1 Penaeus chinensis | reverse complement strand
ATTATAACTACTCTTTATCACTATTATTATTATCATTTCTAGTGACTTTATTATAATAATTGTCCTTATTTTAGCCATTATGGTTATTACCATTTTTATCATACTTCAAAAACACACACGTACACACAAAAACGTATATACATACACCCGTAAACACAGCCATAACATACATAAACACATACGTCATGTTTTTCGCAAACGGACAGAATATGACTTAAAAGATAATAGTAAAATAAGAAGGAAATAAAAGGGAAAAACACACAATCTACACACGTCTCTGACTCACAGCATCACAGCATCATCTCATCAGAACATCAGAGTATCATAGCGTCAGGGTCCCAGTATCACGTCAACACATCATGACATCACATCACAGTGTCCCAGCATAATCAGGATCACGTCACAACATCACAATACCCCATCACATCATGGCATCACACCATCATCACATCACATCACTACCACACCACCATACGCTAACACCAGCGCCACACAAAAGCACCATACCCTCACACCATCACACAATCACGCCCTCTCAGAACCAACTCGACACACAAGGACCGAATCATTCCTTTTCGACTGAAATCAGACTCGCTAGAGTGTGTGGGTTCCTGGACAAGTCTAAATCAGATTGCACGGTGACAGAAAGACCAGGGTTAGGTTTCAGTTCGCATGCAAACCACTTGCCCAAATCAAGGGAAAGTGGGGAGAAGGGGAGAGGAAGGGTAGAGGGAGGGAGATAGGTAGAGGGAGGAGGGAAGGGTAGAGAGAGAGTGTGTGTTTGTTTGTCTGCCTGTGTATACGTATTTGTGTCTGTGTATTTGTGTTTGTGCTTGTTCGTGTGTATGTGTTTGTATGTGTGCGTGTGTTTGTATCTGCGTCGACCTGCCTGTCTGTCGTAGCAGCCGGTACTGCTGCACACTTAATGTTTTATGAAATCATTAATCTCCAAAGACCACAACTATTTCATGACGCAGCTCGAGTACTCTATCCTCGAGTAAATGCCATCACACTACTTATTCATAACGGGATGAAGCTTTAATCGTCTGTTCATCACGAAATGATTTCCCGGTGAGAGTGTGTAAGATAGATGGAGTAGGAGGAGGTACAAAAGCCCGGTAATGGTCTTTTAAGAATTTAATGGATATCTAAAAAGTAGAAGAGGGTATTATATTATTTTCGGGGGGGGGGGGGCGATTGGGTTGTAAATGTATTAGTAGTAGTGGTAGTGGCAGTAGTGGTTGTTGTAGTGAAAGTAGTAATCGTTGCAGTGTTAGCAGAAATGGTAGTTTTAGTAGTAAAAATAGTAGTAATAGTTGTAGGTAGCCGCAGTTGTACAAGTATTTTAGTAGAAGTAGCATTAGTGGTAGAAGTAGCGATAGGGCTAGTAGTAGTAATGATTAAAGCACTACTACTATGTGTAATAACTTAAGTGGTAGTAGTGGTCATGGTAGCAGCAGAATTAGCAGTCGAAGTAATAAAAGAAGTAATAGTAGCAGCACTAGACGTAGTAGCAAAAGTGGTGGTAATGGAAGCAGCAGTAGTAGTAATCGTAATAATAAAAGTAATAGCAGAAGGAGGAGGAGCAGCAGTAGTGCTAGACGTAATGGTAAAATCATCATCATCAGCAGTTGTACTAGTCGGAGTAGTAAAAGTAATAGTAATTGTAGTGGTAACAGCAGTACGTAGCACTAGACGTAGTTACAAAAGTGGTTGCAGTAGTAGTATTGGTAGCTGTAGAAGTACCAGTCGTAGTAGTAAAAGTATAATAGCAGCAGTAATAGTCGTATTAATTAAAGTAGTAGTAACAATAATGCTAGTCATAGTATTGAAAGTAATAGTACGGGCAATGGCAGCACGACAGCTTATTTTCAAGACCTGACATCCAACCTAAATATTCACTCCTAACACACCATTCACACCATTGCTACTCTTTCTCCAGGTGCAATTTACTACAGCTTTATAGCTTCGAATCTTATGATGGCCATGAAATTGAAGAAGAAAAAAAGGAAAGAAAAAAAAAGAAACAAGCATAAACATACCGAAAGAAAATGAAGAGAAACATAAACATAAATATAAACATAATCTTATACATAAACACAGACCCTTTAAAAACTGGAAGGAAGGTATTACATTCTATTTTACTTCCCAGCATAATAAATAGTAAATGTTCTTGCATTGTTCTTGCATACTACAAACCATATACTTTATTTCAAACAAACAACCTCTGTTCCAAACCATATTTTTTTAACCAAACGAATAAGCAACATAAATTGTTGCCTGAAATGAGAAATATATACACATAAATATAGTACATAGTGACAAACATAGAAAAAGTATGGATGAAAGTGAATAACTTATTAATATACCCTAATAAGAAATTCAAGCAATTTATTCGAATGTACACCATTTTTTTTTTTTTTTTTTTTTTTTTTTTTTTTTACGTCTAGTAAAGTAAGCATTTCGAATCGATACATTTTCTTGAACAAAGAGAGATCTC
>NC_061826.1:41948349-41950675 GCF_019202785.1 Penaeus chinensis | reverse complement strand
TTTCTTTTATCTCTTTCTCCTATCTCTCCGTGCCTTTCCCTCGTCTCTTCTCCCTTTTCCTTCTCATTTCTCCCTTTCCACGATTCTCCATTCTTCTCCTCCCTCCTCTCTTCCTCCTTCCTATCTATTCTTCCTCCTTATCACATTCCTTCCTCCCTCCTCTCCACTCCCACCTCTTCCTCCTTCCTCTCCTCTCCTATTCTTTCCTTCCTCTTCTCCTTCCCTTCCATCGCCCTCCTTATCCCTTCTTCCTTCCTCTTTCTTCCTCATCCAAGTCTTTACCCCTTCTTACCTCTTCTCCTTCGTTCTCATTCTCTCCCTTCATCTCCACTCCCATCCCCTCTTATCCCTTCCTTCCTCATCTCCCCCCTTCCTAGCTCCCTCCTTCGCACCCCCCCCCCCGCTCCTTCGCAGCTCCTCTCCGGTAATCCACAATTACCTCCTAGTCTCCCCGACAAGACCCGACCACTCTCACGCCGACCACAGACCGACTAACAGGGTAAATCACCGCTAATCTGACACCTCCTCCGTTTTCTTTCCGGGGAGGCCAATTCTCACGGGAAGGGGAGACTTTTTTTTTTTTTTTGTGAGAGGGAGGGGGAAAAGAGGGAAAGGGAAGGTAGGGTTGAAGGCTGGAGTTTTCTAAGATATGTTTGTATGTATGTCTTTTATCCTTCCTTCCCTTTACCTTCCTCTCTATTTTGTCTCTAAATGTAATAACGGAAATATATACATTTTTTTTGTTCGAAAATAGCAATGGAAATCAAAGGTGACGATAGCACTGTATTAACAGAAAGAATGATAAGAACAATGCTAATATCAATATCATTATAACCAATGTTAATGCTGATCATGATAATTACAGTGGTGATAAACAACTAAAAGTATTAATTATATTAACAAAATAGATCTAATGCAAATAGTTATACTAATATCAAAATCATGTAATTATAATGATGATTACAATAATCAGAAAAAAGGGTGAAAATAACAGCGATAATCAGGTTAATGATGTCTGTTTTCCTCATAATGGTTAAGATTAGCATAATGGTAATGGCATGATAACTAATAAAATGAAAACAAAAAACAAAAACAAAAGTATTTATGACAACAACAAGGGAAAACATGATGATAACAATATTGATGATAAATAATGATGCTCATAATACCAACGTTAACAATTCCAATAAAGATAACAATGATGTTAATAATGACAATAATAATGATAATAATGGTCATGATGATAATGATAATAATAATTATAATAATAATGATAATAATAATTATAATGATAATGATAATGGTGATAATGATAACGATAATAACAATAGCAATTCTGACAAATATATTATTAATGATGATGATACCGAATGTACTAATAATGATGATAATAGCAATAGTAATAATAATGATATTAAGTAAGTAAGATGAAAACAATAATTATACTACTACTACTATTACTGATAATGATAATAGAAAGAATGATAATGATGATGATGATAATAATAATAATAATAATGATAATAATAGTAATAATAACAATAATGATAATAATACTAATAATGATAGCGATAATGATAGTGATAATAATAATACTAATAATACTAATAATTGCATTGATAAATATAATAAAAAATAATTGTATTGAAAATAATCAGAATGATTATAATGATTACAATAATGACATTAATAACGATGATAATGATAAAGATAATGATAATGATAATAATAACAATAAGGATAATAATGATTATGATAACAATGATAATACTGATAATGATAAATGTAAATTTGATAACAATAATAACAAAAATGATCTTGATGCTAATTCCCAGCAACGAAATCCACAGCACACTAAAACAGCAGGAATGTTGATGTGGACAATCACAGTAACGATAAGAGGTGTTAGGATAAAGACAATGGTAATCCATTCGATATTTTTCAAGAGAAAATATTCACCTAATCTTTAACACTTTTTAACTGGCATTCAAATGTGATTTAAGATTATTTCGAAGGAAGTTGACATTTTTAAAAAAAATGATTTTCTTTTCTTTCTTTTTTTTTAGATTTTTTTCTTTATCATTTCTATTAGCGAATCTGAAAAATATACAGTTTTTACTTATTTATTTGTCTGTTAATGAATTCATCTGTTTATTTGACATTATTAATATTTTCCTCTATTTATTAATTTACCTATTTATTTATCTAATCACCTATTCATTTATTTATCTATCAATTTCCTTATCTATCTATTTATTTATTTACTTGTTCATTTGTTTCGTTTTTGTTCTGCCGTCTGGAAAATCTGTGAACGCTTCCCGCTCTT
>NC_061826.1:41934668-41935749 GCF_019202785.1 Penaeus chinensis | reverse complement strand
GCGAGGAGTAATAAAGGAATGAGAAGTGAGCAAGGAGGGGGCAGGGGGGGGGGGAGGGTAGTTAAGTGTGTATTTGTTTGTCTTTTGTTTTCCCGATTGAGTAATTTGTCTGTTTTGCCTGTTTGTCTCTTTTCTCTTCTTCGTTATATAAATCGTATATAAAACTAATTCTCGTTCTCAGTTTAATTATTTTTCTGCCTTTCTCTTTCTATCTCTGTCCCTGTCCCTACCCCCTCCCCTCTCCCTCTCTCCTCACTCCCCCTCTCTTTCCCTCTCTCTTTCTCTCCCTTCCTCCCTCCTTTTTCCCTCCCTCTCCCCTTCCCTCTGTCTCTCTCTCACATTATTTTTATCTCTCCCTCCTTTCCCTTTCTCTCCTCTCTCTCTCTCTCTCTCTCTCTCTCTCTCTCTCTCTCTCTCTCTCTCTCTCTCTCACTCTCTCTCTCTCTCTCCCTCCCTCCCTCTCTCTCTCTCTCTCTCTCTCTCTCTCTCCCTCTCTCCCTCCCTCTTCACCCCCATCTCTCTCTCTCCTTCCTCCCCCCCCTCTCTCTCTCTCTTCTTTCCTCCTTTCTTCTCTTCTTCCCTCCCTTCCTCTTCCCTTCCCTCTTTCTCTCTCTCTCTCCCTCCCTCCATCCCTCCCCCCCTCCTTCCTTCCCTCTTCCTCTCTCTCCCTCCCTACGTCCCTCCCTCCTTCCTTCCCTCCCCTCTCTCTCTCACCTTCACACAAACACACACAATCCTCTCACTGTCTACCAAGAAGCTCGCAAGACACGAACAGCCAACCCTGAAGGAGAGTTAAATGGTTAAGAAAAGCCAGGAGAAAATCTCATGTTTTCTTTTATTCCCAACTTATTAGCATCATCTATCTGGAAGTGGCTATATCTCCCCTCCTAACATCTCCTCCTTCATTTCTTCCTCTTCCTTCCTCTCTTTCTACTCATCCACACCACTCTACCTAGTCCTCATCACTTTCTCTTTTCTTCCTCCCCGTATCGTCTTCTGCCCAACACTGCCACTTCCTCCCTCGTTTCCTCCTGTTTTCTCTTCCTCTCCCTCTTCCCCCGTCCTTTCCCCAGAGCTGCCT
>NC_061826.1:41904668-41909668 GCF_019202785.1 Penaeus chinensis | reverse complement strand
GGAGGAGAGAGGAGAGAGAGGAGAAGGAGAGAGGGAGAGAATGAGAGAAGAGGGAGAGAGAGTGAGAGAGAGAGAGGGAGGAGGAGGAGTGAGAGAGAGGAGAGAGGAGAGGAGGAGAGGAGAGGAGAGAGGGAGAGAGGAGTGAGAGAGAGGGGAGAGAGAGCGTGAGATGAGAGGAGAGAGAGGGAGAGAGAGAGGAGAGTCTGGAGAGAGAGAGAGAGAGAGTGAGAGAGAGGAGAGAGAGGAGAGAGGAGGGAGGAGAGAGAGAGAGGAGAGGAGAGGTAGAGAGAACTGAGAGGATGAGGGAGAGAGGGATGAGAGAGAGAGAGAGAGAGGGGAGGAGGAGAGAGAGAGAGAGAGAAGAGGAGGAGATGAGAGAGAGGGAGAGATGAGAGAGAGAGAGAGAAGAGGAAGTACGATGAGAGAGGGAGAGAGGAGAGAGGTGAGAGAGAGGAGAGGGAGAGAGGAGTGATGGAGAGAGAGAGAGGATGAGAGGAGGAGAGAGGAGAGAGGAGAGGAGAGAGTGAGAGAGAGGAGGAGGATGAGGAGAGGAGAGATGAGACGGGGAGAGGAATGAGAGTGGAGGAGACGAGAGAGATGAGGATGATAGAGGAGAATGAGAGAGGAGAGAAGAGAGGAGGAGATGGAGAGAAGAGAGAAGAGGAGAGAGAGAGGCGGAGAAGAGACGAGGAGGAGAGAGAGGAGAGAGAGGATGGAGGAGAGAGAGAGAGAGGAGAGAGAGATGAGAGAAGAGGAGAGGAGGAGGAGAGAGAGAGAGGAGAGGAGAGAGGAGAGGAGAGAGGAGGGAGAGGGGAGAGTGAGGAGATGAGAGGAGAGGAGAGAGAGGAGAGATGAGAATGGAGAGAGAGAGGAGAGTAGTGAATGAGGAGAGAGATGAGGATGAGGAGCGTAGGAGAGAGAGAGGATGGAGAGAGAGAGAGAGAGAGAGTGGGAGAGGGAGGAGAGAGAGAGAGAGAGAGAGTGAGAGGAGAGAGAGAGATGAGAGAGGAGAGGAGAGAGGATGAGGAAGAGAGGAGAGAGAGAGAGAGAGGAGGGAGATGAGGAGAGATGAGAGAGAGAAGAGAGAGAGGAGATGAGAAGAGATGGAGAGAGAGAGAGAGAGAAGAGAGAGAGAAGGGGAGAGAGAGAGAGCGAGATGAGAGTGAGGAGAGGGGAGAGAGAGGTGAGGGGAGAGAGAGAGATAGGAGAGAGAGGAGAGATGAGGAGAGGAGAGAGAGAGAAAACAGGAAGAGAGAGACGGAGATTGGGGAGGAGAGGAGGAGAGAGAGAGAGGAGAGAGAGGAGAGGGATGAGAGAGACGAGAAAGGAGAGAGAGAGAGAGGAGAGAGAGGAGGAGAGACGAGTGAGAGAGAAGAGGGTGAGAGAGGAAGAGGGAGAGAGAGAGAGAGGAGAGCGAGGTAGAGGAGAGAGAGAGGGAGGAGAAGGGGAGAGGAGGAGGGAGAAGATGGAGAGAGAGGAGAGAGGAGAGATGAGAGAGTGAGAGAGAGATGAGGGAGAGAGAGAGAGAGAGAGAGAGGAGAGAGAGGAGGAGAAGGAGAAGGAGAGAGGAAGGAGAGAGAGGAGGGAGAGAAAGAGGAGAGAGGAGGGGAGAGAATGAGAGAGAGAAGAGGAGAGAGAGGAGAAGAGGAGGAGAGACGGAGAGAGAGGAAGGAGATGAGAAGGAGAGAGAGAGGGAGAGGGGGAGGTACGAGATGAGAGGAGAGAGGGAGAGAGGTGAAGGAGGGAGATGAGAGGAGGGGTGAGAGAGGGAGAGGAGGAGAAGAGAGAGAGGAGGAGAGAGAGGAATGAGAGAGGAGAAGAGAGAGATTGAGAGAGAGAGAGGAGGGAGAGAAGGGGGGAGTGAGAGAGAGAGACGGAGAGAGAGAGAGAGAGAGAGAGAGAGGGAGAGAGGAATAGAATAGAGATAGTAGATGGGAGGAAAATAGATAGTAGATAGTTAGAGAGAGGAAGAGAGGATAGATAGATAAAGAGGAGAGAGGTTTAGGACCTATACCACGCTGAACAATTTGTCGGGGCCCTGTGTGACTTCAACTCCGGTCTTTTTGGTGTTTGGAGTTTTTTTTTTGTTAAGGGCGCGCAGGTGGACGGAGGCTGAAATGTTCGGCTTCTGCGTAGAAAAAACCCGGGGGAGGTGTTGGGGGGGAAAATGGGGGGCCTGGAGGGGGGGAGGCTTTTTTTGTCGATGTGGGCAGTTTTGATGTGGCGTGGCTTAGGCAATACGACGCGTTTTGCATGGGCCCCGCCGCCCTCACTGGTCATCACTGTTATTGGAGAGGAGAGAAGGAGAGAGAGAGAGATGAGAATGATTGATGGAGAGGGTGAGAGAGAGAAAAGGGAGAGAGAGAGAGGAGAGAGAGGAGAGAGAGCAAGTTTAAAATAAAGACAAATAGCAAAAAAGGAAGAAAAAGAAACAAAAAGAGCTAGCAAAAAAAAATTTAAAAAAACAGTAGACAGGGCTAAAGAGACAATTGATTACATCCGGCTCCCACGCACATCAAAGTGTACCCCTTTTGGGTTCTCTCTATTCTCCCAAACTAAAATTTTTGGGGCCCAGTTAAGGGTTTAAAGCTTTTCCTGACCGAGTACATATTTTTTGCGTTTGTCCTTTTTTTGTGTTATTATATGTTTTCTTTGTTTGTGTCTGTGTGTTTTTGTTTGTCTACATATTTGCTTGCCTCTCTCTCTCTCTCTCTCTCTGACAGTAGTAATGATAATAATATTAATAACGACAAAATAATGATGGTAATGATGATAATTACAGTGAAAGTAATACCAACAAAAACAACAATAAAATCATAATAATGATAAAAATAACAATGAAAATTTTAAATAATAAAAAATGATAACTATAAAATTTAAAATTCTAATTTTAAATTTTATAATGATAACTATAAAATTATAATTCTAATGTTAATAATAATGTTTATCAATAATGATATTTTTTTTGGGGGATTAGTGATTAGGGATGAAAAACCCTCATAGGGAATTGACGAGGGGCCCGGGCGAGGCAGTCCTGCGGTGTCAACGGTAACGGGGGGGAGCGAGAAGTTTTTAAATTTTATGATAAAAACCCAAAAGTCAGGGGGTCAGTGAGGCAGGGTAGTGAACCCCAGGTCGTTGAACGGGGGTCAATGCATTGGAGGGGAAAGACTGGTCACGTGATAAGCATAGTTTATTGTATAAGGGCATTTGTGTTGTTTTTGTGACGTGTGACCAGTGAATAAACGTTTTTGGGGCAGAACAGGGCTTTTTTTCGGACCACGCTGACATCGCTGAGGGCTCACCTGGAACCTTGACTTCTGCAGAGGCTCATTACACCAATGATAATGATAATAGTGATGATAGTAATAGCAATAATATCGATAACGATAGTGATAATGATGGTAATAATAATGATGACATTAATAATAATAATAATAGTAATAATGTTAATAATCATAGCAATAATAGTAACAATGATAGTGAAAGGAACAATTGTTTAATCCTATAATAATGATGTTAAAGACTATAAATAATGATGACAATAATGATAATAGTATTGATAACATTGATAATGATAAATACAATTATAATAACAATAATTAATATAATAACAATTATATTTATAATGGTTATCATAGTGATATTAATAATAATGATAACAATAGTAATGATACCGATAATGATAATGATATTGGGAAGATTTGATAAAGTAAGTATGAATTTAATGATGATAATGGTAATTTAAAGACGACAAAAGTGATCGTGTTAAAGGGGGAGCCCTTTATATCTTCTCTTCTCTCTCTCTCTCTCTCTCTCTCTCTCTCTTAATATATTATTAATATTATTTTTATGTTATAATATATATTTTATATATATATTTATATTATATTATATTATATATATATATATTATATATATATATAAAGAAGGGGGAGAAAAAGAAAAGAGAAAAGGAGAGAGAGAGACCTTAAAAAAAGACAATCAGATTAAGAGGAGGTATAAGTAAAATCCCACACATTTCTCTCTCTCTCTCTCTCCTTTTCTTCCTCTTTCTTTCCCTCTCTCACTGTACCTCATCCTTTTAAAGTACTTCCCTTTCCCTTTTGCCTCTCTTTCTCTTAAGACAAACAACCTTTCCTTCAAGCTCTCAAAACCGTCATGAAGCAGATCTCGTTAGTGCATGTATGAACAGCCTTTCTCCCCTCCCCCAATCCCTTCCACCCCCACTCCCCCACCCCCACCCACCCTCAACCCACCCTCTCCTCAGTCTTGGCCTTGCCGACACTCTGCACCATTACGCTAAAAGCGGAGGAAAAATCTTTTTCGCGGGCGAATGAAAAAAAGCTTTAACATAGTGTGCCAGCTTAAGAGTCGTTTCGTTGTTAGTGGTAAAGGGGTCATTTGGGGTGAAAAAAAAAAAGGGGAAGGGGGAAGGAAAGGAATAAAGGGTTTAAGGGGGGGAGGGAGAAGGGAGTGAGGGAAAGGGGGAAAGGGAGAAAAAAAGAGGGATGAGAAGAGGGGACGAGAGAGAGAGAGAGAGAGAGGGAGAGAAAAAAATAAATAATTTTCCAAATATCCCCCAGACCTTCAAAAAACCACAGAATAGACAGGGAGAGTAACTTCTTAAGAATTTACATGATGACAGCAATGACGGGTCATGAACAGACCAGCATGTTGCTGTACCTATTGTTCGATCGTTCTCTCTATCTCTCTTTCTCTCTGCATCTGTCTGACTATTTATTCATCTATCTGTCTATCTATCTCCCAATCTATCTACATTTGCTGTATGTTTCTGATCAAACGATTATTTATTATTGTCTGGGAGCTTTTTTATTACCTATCTATTATCTGCTATCTGTCTATTAATTTTATCTTTTTATCTATCTATTATTTTCTTTATTAAAAAAAACTACCTACCTATTATCCCATCCGTTCGTTCTCTATCTATTACTTATCTACAAATATATCTATCCGCTATCTTTTATCTACATACCTAT
>NC_061826.1:41895260-41897760 GCF_019202785.1 Penaeus chinensis | reverse complement strand
AGAGGGTGGAATGGTGGAGGAGGGGGAGACGTGGATGCCCGAAGAGGAACATACATCGCCTGATGCTCAACGCAAGACGCCGCTTCTCTCGCGAAACAAAACTTATTTTTCCTATCTTCGCATTGCATGTTCCTGTTGCATTGATGCCAGTAGTGTTGTTATCGCTCATACTGCTGATATTATAACTGTTATTATTGGTATAACTATTAGATATAGGTTGCGACAATGCAAATATTGTCATTGTTGTTACTGATATCATTATCATTATTGATGCTGTTCTTGCTCTTGTTGTTGCTATTATCATTTTTTTTTTTTTTATAGTATTATTATTATCACTATTCTTTTATTATTCCTTTAATGATTCGTTTTTTTATTATTATTATTACTACGGTTATTATTATTATTATCATTACTATTATCATTATCATTATTATTATTATCATTGTTATTATTATTATTATTATTATTATTATTATTACTATTATTATTATTATTACCATTATTATTATCATTGTTATTATCATTATTATTATTATTATTATTATTATTGTTATTATTATTGTTATTATTATTATCATTATTGCTATGATTAGTAGTAGTAGTAGTAGCATCATTATTATTATCATTATTATTATTATTATTATTATTATTATTATTGGTAATACCACTATCATCATCATTACTACTACTATTATTATTATTATTATTATTATTATTATTATTATTATTATTATTATCATTATTATTATCATTATCATCAATATTATTATTATCATCATCAACTCATCATTGATATTATTATGATTATTTTTATCATTATCTTTATCATCATCATAGGCAGCATAATTACTATTGCAATAACTATCAGTCTTATCATCATCCTTATTATCGTTATTGTTAGGTTTATCATTATCATTATTATTATATCATTATTATTTTGTTATTATAACTACAATGACGATGATAATGTTGACAATAACGATAACTATAATGATGATATAAAGCTCTCTATTTCTATCATGTATCTATATATCTATTATCCCTCTTTCTGCTTATCTATCTTCTTTCCCTTCCTCCTTTCTTTTAGCCTCCCCCCCCCCCCCTTCTCCTGCGACGTACACCCCGTACCCCAAGCGTCTCCGAAGCTCGACGGAGAGAGACTGAGGCATTAATCCGTCATCATAACCTTACGCGAACGGTTTCCTGTACGAACACTCTTTCCACTCGTGCTGCCGGCGCCATCCCCGCGGCCATCCGTTTAGTGGCTCAGGTGTTCTCTTTCACTTTACGGCCGAAGTTTGCCTCGAGTCTCTCCTTTACAGCTCGTATCGGCGGGTCTTGAAGGAGTCTTGAAGGAGGGAGACTCTTAGGGAAGAAGAACACGTTTGGGATAATGAAAGGGATGGGTGGTTTGTCTTACGTCTGGCAGTGACGTGAAAAGGGAGAGGCGTTGCCAGATGTGTGTTTCTGTGCTGTCTTTATTTTAATTATCATTATTATTGTTATTGTATTTTTGCGCTTCTTATTTATTTTCATTCTTATCTTATTCTTATTTTTTATTGTCCTTGTTATCGTTATGATTTTATTTATGATTCTACACAATTTATCAATAATGTTTCTATTATTTTTATCATTATTTTTGTTATTATCATTATCATATTATTATTTGTATTATTATTGTCATTACCATTATGATTATTTTTTGGGTTGCTGTTGCTGTCATGACTATTAATTCTTCATTATCCATTAATTAACATCAATTATCAACATTAATCACCAACATTTTTTTTGTCATTATTGTTTCATTCTAATTAATTACCATCATTATCATCACAGCTTCTTTCATTTGCGATCACCATTCCCAGTATCATTATCATCATAATCACCGGCAAACTTACCTTAATTATTGTTTTCATCCGCATTACCTCCATAATTATCCTCATTAACTGCTCCTTTGCACCTTCGCCGGGTCGTATACAAGATACATTAACACCGAGATATTGCTATGGTAACGACAAAACTTGCCGCGGGAAAAAACTCTACGGGAATCGCCTCCCTCTTTCACTACCGCCATTAGCCCTGATCAAGGTGCCTTAGGTAGCAGCACCAGCGTTGTAATCAAGAAAATCTCCCTTTCGCCCTAATCCTCTTCTCGAGGTGCGATTTCCAGATAAACTGCAATCACCAAAGAAGCGAGAGGTGGGAGAGAGAGAGAGAGAGAGACAGCGAGGGAGAGAGAGATAGAGAGAGAGAGAGAATAAAGGAAAAAAGAGAAAAAAAAAGAATTATAGGGAAAAGTTTGTTTTTTGAATGATTTTTCGTCTAAAATCTCGCTTAGAGGGGAACTCAACTTGAAACTGAATCTATATGTGCGATGCCGTAGATTTTTTTTGATACGATGAGGGATTTTCCCTTTTTTTTTTCTTTCTTTCTTTCTCTCTTTTTATCTTCTTTTTGTGAATGGAGGGAAAGAAGATTAATATTTTTCCCTCCTCTTTTT
>NC_061826.1:41880260-41885260 GCF_019202785.1 Penaeus chinensis | reverse complement strand
AACAGACTTAAAGGGAAAAAAATAATAATAAGAGAGAGAGAGAGGGGGGGGGGAAGAGAGAAAGAAAATAGAAAGAAAGAAGACAGAGAGGCGAAAGAAAAAAAAGAAAGAAAGGGAGAGAGAGAGAAGAAAGGGAGAAAGAAAAGAGAAAGAGAGAGAGAGAGAAAGAGTGAGAAAAGAAAGAGGAGAAAGAAAAAAGAGAGAGAGAAAAGAGAAAGAGAGAGAGAGAGAAAGAAAGAGAGACGGGGGGGAGGGGGAGAGACAGAGAGAAGGAAAGCAAACCGGCTTTTACCAAAGCGTTTTCTGGAATATAATATAATAAATGAAAATACGATAAAAAGGAAATTAAATAGATTAGATTTAGAGCAGCTAAAAATCAAACTTGTCCTTAAAAAAGTGAAAACAAAAGACAAACGCAACGAAAGATTTGTCAAAGCATGAAACCTTTCCCCAAAAGAGCTTTCTGGGGAAACCGGAAAAAATAGAGATAAATAAACAAGAAAAAAAAACAGCTAAACAGAATAAATAAAGAAAAGAAAAGAAAAAAAAATCAAAGACAGATCTAGCAATCCTTTTCCTAAATCGCTTTCTAGAATATGTTAAAATATTTGTCCATCGTTATTTTCGCGAGAACTGAAACAAAACACGGACGCCTGCATTCGGAAAGTAAACAAACACACGTGCTTCTGTGCATGTGTTTACTTTTCATTTCCTTTATTTATGCGAAAGCACGTGGTTGTTTTTATCTTTTTTTTTTTTTTACTCTGTCTTTCTTTCTTTCTTTTTATCGCTTCGTTGTTGTGAATATTGCAGGCTTCGTTTTAGTGTTTCAGGATGGAAAAATTATATAAATATCTATTCTGTCGCAGAGGTTTGTCGAGCGGATACGGGCCGGCAACGCCACTGGTTAAACGTTATTAAGCCGGCAAGCATATATAATGGCAGTTTTATGGTAAACGGATATGCGCTTGAATGTTTTAAATCAGGCAAATGGCGCCATTATGCATTATTATGAAAAAATAATTACACTATCACTCTCGCTTTGGCTTAATGGTATTGCATTTTACGCTTTCAATAGCACTGATACGTAGATAGATAGGTAGGTGGGAGGGTTGATAGATATATAAATAGATAGATAGATACAGTGATAGATGGATAGGTAGTAGGCAGATAGATTGATACAGAGATAGATAAATGGATAGATAGGCAGGTAGGTAGCTAGGTAGATAGACATAATGATAAATCAACAGACAGACGTAATAGCCAGATACGTATATAAACAGATAGAGAAAGAGAGAAAGAGAGGCACTGTGTTAAAGAAGTGGATGGATAAATATAGATATATAAACCTAGATTTGATACAAAGATACATAAAGGTTATATGACTCACTAAAACCAGTCACCAAGACCACTACCAATACACACTTATCACCACCAATAACAACTTACTACTTGCTTACTTACCGCTACCTATACGCACTTATATCACTCACCAGTACAAACTTATCACTCACTAACACCACTACCAATACCTACACGACTCGGCAATACCACGTCCATGCCACTCTACGAAGGAATGCAGTGCCAACGAGGGATTTGATTTTTCCTTTCTTTCCTTAATTCCTTCCTTCTCTCATCCTCCTGCGAACCCAGTCACGCAGAAGAAGAAGAAGAGGGATTAGGAAAATGAAGTGTGAGAGGATTAGGTGACGAAGAGAGAGAGGGGGGGAGGGAGAGAGGAAGGGAGAGAGGGCAGGGGAGGGAGGGAGATAGAGGAGTGGAGAGAGAGAGAAAGAGGGAGGGACATATATATATATATGTGTGTGTGTGTGTGTGTGTCTGTGTGTGTGTGTGTGTGTGTGTGTGTGTTTGTGTGTGTGTGTGTGTGTGCGTGTGTGTGTGTGTGTGTGTGTGGGTGGGTGTAAAGAGAGGGAGAGAGAGAGAGAGAGAGAGAGAGAGAGAGAGAGAGAGAGAGAGAGAGAGAGAGAGAGAGAGAGAGAGAGAGAGAGCGAGAGAGAGAGAGAGAGAGAGAGAGAGATGTGAGAGGGTAGGGAGGAAGACAGACAAACAGATAGATAGACAGAATTAGGAAAACAGCGACAAAGGCAAACGAAAGAGAGAAACAGAAACAGACAGACAAAAAAACAAATAAAAACGAAACAAATACAGACACCCAAACAAACGATTACACACACACACCTCCCTTACCCTCCCTCCCTCCCACCCACCTCCCTTACCCTCCCTTACCCTCCTTCCCCCCTCACCCTCTCTCCTTCCCTCATCTACCCTCCTCCCTCCCACACCCTCCTCCCTCCCTCACCCTACCCCTATCCACCAGCACCCAGTACCCCTCACCCTCCCATACCTCTTCCCTCCCTCTCTTACCCTCCCTCCATCCCTCCCTACCCCCCCCCCCAACCCCCACCCGAGCACCACGATTCCCCCCACAAGACTCCGAGCGAAGACCCCACGAACCCGGGATCTTCGCCGGGGAGAAAGCTTCATCGGGCGGCGAGTCTCGGGCGGGGGGGGGGGGGGGGGAGTCATTTCCCTTCAATCATTAAGAGGTTTGATAGCAGCGTGGCGTAGGGCGGAGGGTGGGGGGAGGGAGGAGGAGGACAGGGGAAGAGAGGAGAGAGGGTGGAGAGAGTTTGGAGGGTGGGAGAGGAGGGAGGCGAGAGGGGGGAAGGAGGAGAGAGGGTGGAAGGAGGAGAGAAGAGGAGAGGGAGGGAGGGAGGTGGCAGGGAGAGAGAGCAGAGAGGGAGGGAGGGAGGGAAGAGAGAGGGTTAGCAAGAGGGAAGGAGGGGGAGAAGGGAAGAGGAGGGAGGGTGTAGAGGTGGAGGGAGGAAGAAGAAGGGAGGAAGAGGAGGGTAGATAGGGGAAGGGTTGGAGAGAGTGAGGAGATGGAGGAAGTGTAGGGAGGAGGAAGGAGGAAATGGAGATGGTTGGAGAGAAAGAAGTGAAGTGAAGAGAAAGGAAGGAAAAAAAGAGAAGGAGAGTGTATAAGGAAGGAGGGTGGAATAAATGAGAAAGAAAGAGGTAAGGAGAAAAAAAAGAAACAGGGAAGAAGGAGAGAGGAGAGGAATAAGGGAGAAAATGTGGAGAGATGCAGATGGAGGAGGAATGAGGAAGGAAAAAAGAATAAAGAGACGGAGGAGAAAGAAAAATAAAGAGGAGGAAAAGAGAAAGAAGAGGGAGGAAGAAGAGATGGAGGAGGAAGGAGGAAGGGAGATCTCTGTCGAACGCGTAAGGGAGAAGGAGAAAGACGATGGACGGAGAAATAGAGAAGCAGAGGATAACTTGGAAGGAAGCAAGACGAAGACATCGAGAAACAGAGGATAATTGGGGAGGAAGGAGGAGCAGGAGATAGCACAGATGAGATCCAAGAAAATAATAATAATAATAATAATAATAATGATAATAATAATGATAATAATAATAATGACAATGATAATGATAATAATAGTAATAATAATAATAATAATAATAATAATAATAATAATAATAATAATAATAATAATAATAATAATGATAATAATAATAATAATAATAATAATAATAAAGAATATCAGAGAGAGAAAAAATAAGAAATAAAAATAAATTAATAAGAGTATTTAAAAAAGCACAATACAGAAAGAAAAAAAATATTCATACAATAGACGCAGAAAAAAATAAAACAATAATAAAAAATAAAACAAAATAAGGACACCATTAAAAAGATAATAATAATAAAATAAAAGATATTAATTATTAAATAATAATAATAATGATAATAATAACAATAATAACAATAACAATAATAATAACAACAAAAATGCCAAATTACACAAAAGACGAAAGAAAAAAATTCACGTACAAAGCAGGTGAAAAACTTCCCTCACTTGGCCTTTCACAGCTCGGAAACTTTTTCGAAGTATAAACTCAAACTTATACACTGAGGGAGTACACTGCGGTCTTAAAATCCAGTAGCCATGTATATTAGATTATAAGCTTCTCCCTTGCTACAGTTTCTTTCTCTCTTTCTCTCTCTCTCTCTCTCTCTCTCTATTTCTCTGTCTCTCTCTCTCTCTCTCTCTCTCTCTCTCTCTCTCTCTCTCTCTCTGTCTCTCTCTCTCTCTCTCTCTCTCTCTCTCTCTCTCTCTCTCTCTCTCTCTGGTTTTTTTTTTGGCTCCTTGTTTCTCTTTGTTTGTGTTTGTGTGTTTATCTGTTTGGTTGTGTGGTTGTTTTTGGTTTTCTTTCATCTTTTTCTTGTTCTCTCTGTTTGTTTGTTTCGTTCTCTTTCTTTTTCACTTTCTCTCTCTTTCTCTCTCTATCTATCTTTATTTATCTATCTATCTTTCTATCTATTTTTCTATTTCTATCTATTTCTTTACCTGTCTGTCTATCCATCAATCCCCCTCCCTTTCCCACCCTCTCCCTCTCCCCCTCCCTTTGTGTGCGTTGTGTGTCGTGCTTGTTTACGTCGTCTGTATGAATTGTGTGTGTGTGTGTTACATAACAGTAACATGAATATATCAGACAATAAATAATGCACATTAGTAAAAAATGTATGTATATAATACTAGAATAATTCACTCTTTCAACAAGACGTAATTACCTGACAGAAAATAATGTAAAAAATAATAATAATAATAATAACAATTCAACGGAAAAGTAGTTCACAGTCACAGACTCCAAACCTGCACTTGTCAGGAGTTGAGAGGACGATCTGCGTCTCGAACTAGGACGATCTCCCGAGGAAACAATTACACTCGGATCCGTCTCATGGCCCCCAGGGATAATCAGGAAAGATAACTAAGAGCCAAGAAAGAGCTCCACCAGACGCGTTCGTAAGGGCTACACTCCCTCTTTGGAGACTAAGGACAAACGACTCTCTCGTCCCCTTGCTGCGAGAGAGTTCTTCAAAGGCTAAACAGAGCTTGTTGGTAATGAGTCTGTCTTTCCTTACATGTTGTTAAGGGAAGGTTTTCCCGCCGACGCTGCCCCCCCCCCTCCCCCCA
>NC_061826.1:41847760-41850260 GCF_019202785.1 Penaeus chinensis | reverse complement strand
TATTTTATTAAAGAAGAGACGAAGTAAGACAATTATATCATAGATACAGCAATAGACAGATAAAGATAATTGCATAGAGCAATAGATTACGAGCGACGGAGTGATTGGTAGATTATCAGATAGATAGATGGGCTTATGGATAACGTGCCTACATATAAAAATTCCTTACGCAAGTATGTTATGACTCTAATGAACTATAATAAGAAGAGAAAGAAAATAAAAGGAAGTGAAATTAAAGAAAGAAGGAAAAAATAGAAAATAAAAAGTTATTTTAAAGAAAGTTCTACTAAAATACAGTGAAAATAAATACATTAATAATTAAGTATATAAGAAATTATTTTTTTAGCCGTTAACTATAGTTTCAAGAAGTCATTCACACACGCCCACGACGCCCACCTACAACGCCCACACACACGCCCGCACAAACGCCCACAACGCCCGCACACTCATCACGTGACTGTCAGGCTTGAATCCTTTTGTTATTTAGAAATGAATGATAATGAAGAATTAAAATGGCTTCCTTTCATGATATTTTGTTCTGATATTGAAAAAAAAAATTAAGTGCAAATAAAAGTAAATTAGATTTTTTTTCTGAATACTCTTTAATGTTCAAAATAATGAAGAATGTCAAAGTTTGATATTCATCCACGTGTACATATATATTATATGCTCACACATGTACATACACGTATATGCATACATATATACATACATATATAGATACATGCATTCATATATATATATATATATATATATATATATATATATATATATATATATATATATATATATATAGTTTTATATATATATATATATATATATATATATATGATACATATATATATAATATATATAATTTATATGTATATATATATGATACATATATACTATATATACATATGTGTGTGTGTGTGTGTATATATATATATATATATATATATATATATATATATACATGAATGTATGTATCTATATATGTATGCATACATACATAAATACAAACACACATTCAAAAAGACACACAGACAGATAGACATATAAATATATACACACATAAATACATGCATATGTACATACACACACATACATAAACATATACATACAGACACCCATATATACATACATACTCATGTACATACTTATCGACGTAGATATGCAATATATATGATCTGTATGTCCTCGCTTTCTTTGACACTGAATTACCTTTTGATAATATAACGCTTGAAGAGTTTGAGCACACACACACACACACACACACACACACACACACACACACACACACACACACACACATACATACATACATATATATATATATATAATTATGGAAAGAGAGAGAGAGAGAGAGAGAAAGAGAGGAAGAGAGTGACTGATGCATAGAAAGATAAATTGATTAATAAAGATATACACATATACATGTACATGCATGTTTTAATATATGCTCGTATGTATGCACGTGCGCATGTACAAGTACCTCATATACATTCACCCCCTCCCCCTCCCCCTCCCCCTCCACTCCCCCTCCCCCTCCCCCTCCTGGACACAAACCCAAAAACAAAACTAATAATAATAAGGCGAAGAAAAAAACTCTTTTTAATAAACATTACAATTCCTAATAAGTCGAAAGCAAAGCCATTCAGAAGCGCGATTCCCTTGATGAAAAGACATTTAATGGAAGACTTTACGATCCACGTCTGAAATTCGCGACGGAGCAGGACGAGGTTCCAACAATTTTTTCCACCGTTTTCTTTCTGATTTTGGCGCCAAATTTCTTTCTTTTTTTTATTATTATTATTTTTATTATTTTCTTTTACTCCTTCTTCTTCTTCTTCTTTTCCTTCTTCTCTTTCAATGTTTCCACTTCCTCATATTCATCCTCACCTCTTTCAACCCTTTCATTCTTCCATCCTCTCCCTCGTTTTCTCCTCCTTTCTCCTCTTCCTCTTCCTCCTCATCCTCCCCCCTTTATCCCTTTATCCTCTCCATCTCCTCCTTCTCTACTCCCTCTCTTTTATTCCCATTCTTTATTCCCATTTTCGCTATGATAAACCAAATTCGTCTCGGCCATTAATCAAAGTCAAACGCAAGAGGCGGAGGAATTGCCGTTAATGACAAGGGGAGGTTAATCAGCTGGAGGAAAGGGGGGGGGGGGGGGGGGGGGGTAGAGAGAGAAAGGGATGGGGATGATAATGATAATAATAAGAAGAAGGATGATAATGATAATGATAAGAAGGATGATAATGATAAGAAGGATGATAATGATAAGAAGGATGATAATGATAAGCAGGATGATAATGATAATGATAAGAAGGATGATAATGATAAGAAGGATGATAATGATAATGATAAGCAGGATGATAATGATAAGAAGGATGATAATGATAATGATAAGAAGGGTGATAATGATAATAATAATAATGATAATAATAATGATGATAGTAATAACAATAGAAATGAAAATGATAATGACAATAATAATGATGATAATACTGATGATGAT
>NC_061826.1:41827760-41830260 GCF_019202785.1 Penaeus chinensis | reverse complement strand
ATATATATATATATATATATATATATATATATATATATATATATATATATACATATATATATGTGTGTGTGTGTGTGTGTGTGTGTGTGTGTGTGTGCGTGTGTGTGTGTGTGTGTGTACACACACACACACACTCACACACACACACACACACACATATATATATATATATATATATATATATATATATATATATATATATATATATATATAAATATATATATATGTATGTATTTCTGTATTTTTTTACACGTATATACACAATCATACACATAATTTACACAGTCAGGCAGATATATACACAGTCATACACATATATACACAGACATACATAAATACACAGCCAAACACATATATACAGTCATAAACATGCACATGTATGCACCTATATACACAGCCATAAACAGAAATACACAGCCATACACACATATACTCACGCACATAAGTTTCTCAGAATGACTTAACAAAAAATATAAAATTATCCAGGAAACGCACATAGCCTGAGTCATTTCCTCTCCTTGCAAAGTAATTTCGAACTTTTAGGAAATGATTGTATGATGGCTTTGAAAATTGGACTCTCATCGTATTTGATATAGATAGGTGGTTTACAGAATTATGAAGGAAATATAGATAAATAAATAAATAAATAAATAGATAAATAAATAAATATAAAAGTAAAAAATATATATATAAGTTAAATATATATATAAAAATATAAATAAATAAAATTGAGTCGAAGGAAACTTTAATATTTCTTATCTCTCTCCGCTTCTCTATTTCTGTTTATTTTGTTTTCTATTGTCTTCTATTTTTCTATTTATTCTATTTTTTCCTATTTCTCTTTCTAGATTTTTTCTTTTCTATTTTTATTTCCCCTTTTCCTTTGTTCCTCTTCTTTCTGTCGAAAAAGAGAGCGAAAGAGGGAACAAGAAAGAGGAGGAAGGGAAGGAGATGATAAGAAAGAGGGAGGGAGGGAAGAAAGGATAAGAAAAAGGAAGAAGAGAAAGAGATGATAATAAGAAGGGGGGGAAGAGAATGATAAGAAAGAACGAGGGAGGGAAGACATGAGAAAGAAGGAAGAGAAGAAGAGGATAAGAAAGAGAGGAAGAGAGAAAGGAAGAGGAAGACAGAAAAGAGAGAGAGAGAGAGGAAGAGAGAGAGAGAGAGAGAGAGAGAGAGAGAGAGAGAGAGGAAGAGAGAGAGAGAGAGAGAGAGAGAGAGAGAGAAAGAGAAGTAAAGTGCCGGGAGGCAAAAAAAAAAAAAAAAGTAATAATAATAATATAAAAACTAAGAAAACGCCTTTTAAACCTCGACACAAACACCAAACAAGTAAAAAAAGATAATAATAATAAGAAAAAGCCTAATAATAATAACAACTCGCGCCACAGGACGACCTCTGCTCCTCCGGCCGGCGACGCGCGAGATGGATGCCCTCCCTACAATGGGTGGGATATTAACGGGAATAATTACAACCCGTAAAGCATGTCCGCCTCCCTCTTGCCGGGTCTCTGGCTGGCTGGCTGTGTGTGTGTCTGTTTGTGTGTTTTGTGTGTTTGTGTCTGTGTGTGTGTGTGTTTTTTTTTTTGTGTGTGTGTATGTATGTATGTATGTGTGTGTGTTTGTATGTTTGTGTGTGTGTGTGTATGCTTGTTTGTATGTTTTTTGTATGTATGTATGTATGTATGTGTGTGTGTTTGTATGTTTGTGTGTGTGTATATGCTTGTTTGTATGTATGTATGTATGTATGTATGTATGTGTGTATGTCTCTCTGTCTCTTTCTCTCTCTCTCTCCCTCTCCTCTCTCTCTCCCTCTCCTCTCTTTGTCTCTCTCTCTCTCTCTCTCTCTCTCTCTCTCTCTCTCTCTCTCTCTCTCTCTCTCTCTCTCTCTCTCTCTCTCTCTCTCTCTCTCTCTCTCTCCTCCACGTCAAAAGACATAATCATAAAAAAATACAAAAAAGATAAACAGAGACAAAGAGGAAAAGCGCGGGGAAAAAAATGATTATAATAATAACGGACAGCCAGGGCGAGGGAACGTGGGGGGGGGGGGGGTAAAAACATAAGCGCAAGTCTCTCTTCTTCTGTTCAAACTCCCTCTGCTGGTTATGGCGCCATTTTTCTTTTTAATTTTAACAACGGAAGCATAAAAGAAAGGTCTCGGAATTGATTACAGCAAAAAAAGAAAGAAAGAGAGAGAGAGAGAGGGATTAAAAGAAATAAAAAAGGAAAAGAAAAAAATGCCTGAGGGAAGAGGACGAATAAGGTAGTAAAAGCGTTCGTCTTTTATTTTAATCCGGATAGGGCTTACGCGAACGCTTTGTGGGCTGTGGCGGCGAGTTTCTTGAATCCGGTGTTTATTTTATGCGAAGGCTGGTTATGTACGGGTAAATTTGTTTTATTTCAATTAGCGTTGAGCCAAACTATACTTTTTTTCCTGTCTAAACGTATGATAACTGATTTTTACAGTCCATGTTAATGTTGTGTGAGGAAATACATTAATTTG
>NC_061826.1:41815260-41817760 GCF_019202785.1 Penaeus chinensis | reverse complement strand
TCTCCAGCTCGCTTCCCCGTCCTGCCAGGGATTTAGAACAGCCATCGGGCGTAATTCAGCGCCGTCTATCTACATAATGCGGTTATGGCTTCGAACGAGGCAAGCGAGGGCCGGGAGGGGGGAGGGGGAAGGGAGGGGGGAAGGGAGGGGGGAGGGGGGGGAGGGAGGAGGGGGGAGGGGGAAGGGGTGATGGAGGAGGGGGGAGGGGGAAGGGGGGAAGGGAAGGGGTGATGGAGGAGGGGGGAGGGGGAAGGGGTGATGGAGGAGGGGGGAGGGGGAAGGGAGGGGGGAAGGGAGGGGGTGATGGAGGAGGGGGAGGGGGAAGGGAGGGGGTGATGGAGGAGGGGGGAGGGGGAAGGGAGGGGGTGATGGAGGAGGGGAGAGGGGGAAGGGGGAGGGGAGGGGTGATGGACGAGGGGGGAGGGGAGGGGGTGATGGAGGAGAGGGTAGGGGAGGGGGAGGTAAAGTGGTCTCGATATTTCACTGAAGCTGAACCTGTTATTCGCTCGCCCGATTAAATTGATTCGTTTTGGAGTTCGATTAAAAGGCTGTTTTCCTTTATCTTTCGTTCTTCGTCTTTTTTTTCGTTCACTTTTTTTCTTTCGTTCTTTCTCTCTCCCTCTCTCTTACTCTCTATTTATCTATCTATCTATCTATCTCTTTCTCTTTCTCTTTCTCTATCTCTTTTTCTTTCTCTCTCTCTCTCTCTCTCACTCTCGCTCTATCTCTTCTCTCTCTCCCTCTCTTTCTCTCTCTATCTGTCTATTTATCTATCTGTCTCTGTCGCTGTCTCTGTCTCTCTCTCTCTCTCTCTCTCTCTCTATATATATATATATATATATATATATATATATATATATATATATATATATATGTATGTATGTTGTAAGGTTCACACCTGGCTTAAGGCCAGATGATGTCCGTCTAAGAGGAGCCCGGAATACTCCTGTGAGTCAGGAGAGGCTTAGGGACCAGGTATGAAGGGATAACGGGGGTCCCGTTCACTCCTCGTAAGGAAAGAAAAAAATATACTGGAAGCCAAAAAAAAAAAAGCAACCAAACTTCCAGGTTCTGTGGAAATAGACTAACTATTGCTTTCACAAATACTATTGATAGTGCAGTGCTTTATATCAATTTGAGTCCTTTCGCAATATAACAAAATAAACTAATAGTGGTAAGCAAGGAGATAAGAACAGAAGTCGAAATCGTAGCGAGAGCAGAGGCAGTATGAGTACAAGGCAATAGTAGAAGAAAAAGAAAGAGTAAGCAAAAGTACGAGAGAATAACGAGGTAGAATACAGGTAAGACTAGGTAAAAACATTAAAAATAGCAAAAGCAGAAATAAAACAACCCTAAAGTACGGTGGCAGGTAAGCAATAGTTAAAAACTGTACTAAAATCTTAACTGAAATCGTAAAAGAGAAAGGTTTAGTAAAAGCAGAATTGAAGAACGAGAACAGATAAGCAGTAGTTAAAACAGTACCAAAACTTGACTGAAATTGTAAAAGGAAAGGATTCAATAAAATATGAGACTAAAAGCAGAAGTAAAAGCAATAAAAGCAGGAAAGTAGAGATAAAACACAGATAAGGAACAAACAAAAGCAATAAAATACAGTAAAATAATAGGTAAAAGTGTAAAACCATACACAACTCGTTGAAATCGACATTGGAAGAAAGGTAAAATGAACTTGGTAGTGATTGAAATCGAGGTTTCGAATAGGCTGAACAGAAATGACATGTAAGAGCGTAACAATGAGTACTGTTATTCTTGGGAGACGTAACTTATAGATAACCAAAGCCTTATCGATTCATATACTGATACGTCCAGCGAAAATAGAAACCAGGCAAGTAACGTATGGGACGAGTACAACCTTTGGTGATGCTTCAACAGAGGGGAGGCTAGATCCAAACACACGGAATTCCAGTTGACACTGTTTATTGTCATAGGTCGCGGGCTGTCATGTACTCGTGACGTCACAAAAGAAACGAAACATTTCTCCAAAAAAATTTACAGTAAGATACAAATCAAATAGAATAGATGATAAAACCAGCAGACAATAAAATATATACATAAAAATCAAAATAAAACACCATAAAGATACGAAATAAGAAAAAATACGCATACCAATAGAATCAAAATTAAAACGCAGGGCAAGAAAGACCCAAGTAATACAAAAAAATATATAAGTCAAATATATAAAACGATAAAATAAGCAATCAAAACTCATATTAAAAGAGTTAAAATAAAACAATAAAAAATGACTAGGCAGAAAATGACGTGTCATGTCACGTACACCGCGAAATAAGTTAAATCTACAATAAAATGAAAATAAGACTCGAGGGTAAAACAAGAAACTTAGAATACAAATTGCATGTACTAAACAAAAGAAGAACAGGTAAAAATGCCATAAGGCAGTAATCAAAATATAAGCAAAAAAAAAAAAAAAAAAAAAAAAGTAAAAAGAAAACGGGCACCGGGATAACTAAAGTAGTCCCGCGCA
>NC_061826.1:41811103-41812660 GCF_019202785.1 Penaeus chinensis | reverse complement strand
CCTCCACCGCCCGCAGCGTCGCCATGAGCCTGACGGACCTCGAGCTGAAAGGACTCAACATCGTTAATGTCGCAAGTTTCAACCTTGGGGGCAAGAACAACCCCGCGGTCCTGGACCTCAACATGCCAAGGGCGGCGCTGACAGGGTTCTACTCGTCTGGGGGACACCTCCTTAACGTCCCTATGAATGGGGAGGGACCCTTGAGGTAAGGCGTTTCTTCTGTAGGGTTGGGGTAAGGGGAGGTGTATATATTTGTTCTTTCTATATGTTTTTATTTGTTTGTGTATGTGGGGAAGCAAGAGTATGTTTGCGTAGCGGATGTGTTTATATATATATATATATATATATATATATATATATATATACATATGACTGCCGCGATAATCCAGTGGTTAGAACACTGGACTCCAACCATCGTGGTCCGGAGTTCAATTCCCCGCCGCGGCAGTTGTAAAAAATAAGATAAACAAGGGAGTCACGCTCGCACGGCCCAGGCTACAGGTACTCTCTCTCCCAATCCACGGGTTGATTGCCTTAAACAAGTGGTATTCTAGCAGTAAGCCAGAGATCCTTGGCGGAAGACTGCTTGCTTAGGATAACCCTTGCTGCAGGCATAGAGAGAGGCCGTAGTCGAGCCCTTTTTTTCTTTCTGTGTTTATACGGTGATTTACGGTGACGGACGGAGGATTCGAGGCAGCCCTCTTTAGTAAGATAAGTTATGTGTGCACCAGCAGTATATGCCGGCTTTGCTATGTATATATGTTTGTACGTGTGTATATATATATATATTTATGTATATATGTATATATATACACACGCACAGACACACACACACACACACATAGGCATACATATATAGACAAATGTAGTCGCCAAGTGACCTTTCTCCGCAGCGTGATCATACATGACCTGGCCATCACGATGTCTTTCGGTTGGGAAAAGTTCAATCTTCTCCAGTCTGATTTTTGTGCGGGATACAACAGCTCTAGCATCGACATCGACCTTCGACGCTTAGAGGTAAGAAGTTTCTGTGAGTGTATGCGCTGTGTTTTTCCTACTGCCTTCTTCCCCTTTTCTCCCTCCCTCTCTGTCTCAGAATTCCCCTTCCGCCTATGTCAATCTCTTTCCCTCACTCACCTACCTTTCTCGCCAACCTCTCCTCCTCATCTCTTTCCCTCCCTTTCTTTCCTCCCTCATTCCCTTCCTCTGTCTTCCTCTCTCCTCCAGTCTAAACTCCTCTCTCTTTCTTTTATCCCTCCCTTTCCCTCCACCCCTTCCTACCTCTCCCTCCCTCTTCATTCCAGTCTGAACCACTTCTATCTTTCCTCACTCACCCTCTTCTTTTTCTCTCTCTTCCTCCTTCCCATCTCTCTCTTTCCCTCTTTTCCCTGTCTCTCCCTCTCTCTTTCCCTCCCTCTTCCCCCTCTCTCTTCTCTTTCCCTATCTCTCCCTCCTTCCACCCTCTCCCCTCCTTCCACCCTCTCCCCTCCTTCCACCCTCTCCCCTCCCTCCACCCTCTCCCCTCCCTCCACGCTCACCCCTCCCTCCTCCCCGGCA
>NC_061826.1:41798603-41806103 GCF_019202785.1 Penaeus chinensis | reverse complement strand
TGTGCTGATCTTCTGGTAATAACTATTTTTACATGGTTTAACTCTAAGCATTATAATTACTATAAATGACACAACTTTAACTTGTAAAGTTTAGTTTTTGCTCTTAATTTTCCATATTTCTATCTCAACGTTACTTCTGTCTGTTACCTTAATTAAAATGCGCATTGCTTCAAACAATTTACTTATCCTATACCTCCCTAATACTCTACTCATATTTCAATGTAGATCACCTTAGCATAATAGCATGAGCTAATACTACTGCAAGCATAATAAATAGGTTTTTTAAGTTACATTTTCTTTTTTTCTTTTTTCAACTGCATATTTCACATGCTTGAAATGATCTTATTTGCTTCAAGTAACTGGGTTAATTATATCAACATAATTATAAAAACATCAACTTTTTCTATATTGTTACCATCTACTGTCATAGTTACTCCACTATTTCTCACATGAGAGTTAGCAATGTACATGACAAGCACAGTCATAATTCATTCTTTTATCTCCCCAAAGAGTGAGGTCCCATAATATTTATAAAGGACGGAGAGTAAGCAACTGACACAGAAGAGCAGTCTTTTTCCAATGATATTAATGTCCAAAAGGGAGTTCTTTGCCATATTTTACATCATCAATCACACCATACACAGTATACACACAGGATATGCATTTGTAGTATTCATACAAGCCAATTTCATTTATACAACAATGTTCTTAATTGCATTCATGTTAACACACATTCATACAACACATGCACACACTCATATAAAACTGCATTCAAAACTTTGGATGTATGGGTAAAAAATTTCATAAATCATTCACTAACTTTCAAAACAACTTAGACCTGAAAACAATTCTAAGTGTGAACAGCTTTACTTATCTATTTCTACATCCTACAGTTTTACTTTCCATTGTCTTTTAAATACTGCAACTGGTCTTGTTTTTTCCCCCATGTACATCTTTTCAGCATAATGCACTGGTTATCTTCCCACAACAATCATCTCAATTCTTGAACTTTAACTTACTAATTTTCTCCTCTTTATTAAAAAAGAAAAAAAAAAATCCTAGTGCAAAAAGCCATGTAAAAAATCACTTAGTTAAATATAGCAAGTTCAGCTGAAACAGAAAGTTTGACATCTACAAAAGGAAGAATGAACATGTTAGTATTTCATGTCCTTTCATGTCATCTCGTGTCTTTTGCAAAACCTTAGAAACCTCTATTCTAGTTCAAGGTTTCAGATCTCATATTATTGACAAAGAATTTATGCTACTTCGAATGAATTTTATTAGCAGTCAACTCTGAAGTCAGGCAGTCATCCTAAAGGAACTTCAGATGTTAATTTTAATGACCAAATTATGCACCTTAGACTAATATTAATTTCCTATCGTTATTAGGTATAAATTACTGTCAAAGCTTTAGATTCATGGCAGTAAAGTTTTGTTTCCTTATGGCATGAAGCTGCTACAGACTTCCTAAGGAATGGCCTCAGAAGATCTTCTTTTATGGTAGTGTGTTCTCTGGCAATTTTTTTTCTTTCTTTCTTTCTTTCTCTCTCTAACACATTACTCCCATCTTGGTACATCGGTGCATCAAAACAAGTGTAATCTACTATGCACTGGCACACAACTGGCTGATGCATGTCTGGGATTAATTTTGAAATTCACATGAACATTCTGATGCAACGGCCACAGATCCTAAAATGCATCCAAGAAAGTAATGCCATCTTTGTGCCAGGTATTGAGTTACTGGTGTGGAACTACTGTGAACTGCCAACATGCTTTCTAGGCCAATGAAAGCAACATAAATGGGGGGGGGGGGGGATATTCCTTTCTGCCAAAACAAGAAAGCAATGGATGACATCTAATTTCATGATGAACCCGGCCTAAATGCCAGGTGACAAATACCCACAGTTCAGCCTGTTCAGAGTTAAGTGCACTAAGACTGCAGTTCATGAGGAGATACAGTCAGCTTTGTCTGATTTTGCTTCCTTTACTTACATAAAAATTAAGCCAAAAAGCACATAGAGCAGAGTAACTTTACACTTCTCAAACTTTGAATTTTTCACACGAGCAGCTGACTATGTGCAAACCCCAGTAGGTGGCTGTTTGAAAAGGAATTGGACTGTGGTTGGGTTAACAGAGAGAACTTTTTTCACACTCCCATCCCCAATTAAATATCCCAGTGAAACTTGTATCATAGAGATTATTCAATTAGGCTGCTCAATTCAATAAAGTTTCGGTATATAAATACACAATACAAACATTAGTGTAGACAAAGTAAAAAATATATAAAAAAAAAAAAAATCTACACAAACACACACACACACACAGTTCTTTACCAACATCATTATGGGGATACATGAAACTACTTATCAATATGTAACATATCTTTCCAGGTTGTGTAAAATACATCACAAATGAAATAACATGTCTTCAACTGAAGATATAAAAATCCTATCTTCAATACTTTTCTTAATCAGGAAATGTACGACTTATTTCTAGAACTGAATTTACTTCTTTACATTTTTGTAGTCAAATTTATTACAACTCTTTTAAATTTTACACCATCATAAATGTAACACAATAAAATAACAAAATATTCTGATTCTAATAATGATTGCACAGGAAAATGATCTACATTCCAATTCATAAATCCTCTCCTTTTAATAAAACTTGCTTCAAAAATAATTCATGGCATTTTCAGTGAAATCTACAGCGCATTTCCACCCTCAAGCTACATTCAACACAATCTCTCCTGTTCACTGTAGACAACAATGCTTTACAAATGAAAACCTCAAAAAGAGTCTTAGACTTAGATAATAATTATCTGAAATCTATAACTGTATTCACTGGCTTTGTTCTTCCATGTTGAAGAATAAATTAAATTGAGCAACTGTGAATTTTACTCTTAATTCATTATAATTTAGGCTGAGACTCCCATCATGACTATATTTATATAGTATTCTTTATCAAGGCAACATTGAATTTTTAATAATTGTAAGCATTCGGTGATGGCAAATTCACCAAACATCCTAAGAGCTAAATGATATATACTTTAACATTTCCATGTTACAAACCAACAGAAAGTTCATGTTTTCACAAGTTCATAAGGACAAATAATACAAACTCTGATCCTTCTCATTAAATGTTATCTCTAATGTGTCTTTTTTAAGCAATATCCTGGGAAAGGAACAATATTATCTTTAACAACCTACAGGAATGACAAATCTAACAATAACAGACAATAAAAGACAGGTACAACTTCATCCTCACCCTCATTTTCGCACCATTCTCACAAACAATTTGGGTGAATGTTACATAACTGTTATATTCAAAAAGTAGTTTTACCTCTTTCATAGCCCCATCTTCATGCATATACTAACAGCTTGAGAGTTAGGCCCTTGAATTTTTAATATAATGAATATACTATTCTTCACAGATATCTTCTTAATATTTACAACTTGCAATCCAGCATACCACAAATATAACCTCATGTTATGAAATCAAAGTACCTTAACCCCCATTTATTGTTTTCTCTAAGCTCAAGCTTAGTTAAAATATTTATCATTGATAAAGTTATAGTAAAATGTATATTACAGCAGTGCTGAAAAAGTTCATCAATGAAAATCTAACCCAAACACAATGCAAACAATTTCTTTTAAATTATCATCCACAAAAGGCAAAATTAGGAGAAAAAAAACATGTAAACCCACACCATTCTATACTCTCAGATCTCAGTATAATATGCCTGTGTGTAGTAACAAGTGACTAAATGCTTACCATATTCAAACTTTCTTTTCCTTCATCATTATTTATCCCCAATTCCCTCTTTATACATTCTTAATGTCCACTCTTAACTC
This sequence comes from Penaeus chinensis, assembly GCF_019202785.1. Lineage (NCBI taxonomy): Eukaryota > Metazoa > Arthropoda > Malacostraca > Decapoda > Penaeidae > Penaeus > Penaeus chinensis. The sequence goes on along the minus strand of NC_061826.1, from coordinate 41,802,249 downwards.
CATCCTATTTCTCCAGTAAAGCAAGGTAAACTATCAAACCCAGTTCCATCCTAGAGGTGGGATCCTAATCTGTCTCCAACATTTTTCTTTCCAATACACAAAATAAAAAAAAATTGGCTTAAAACAGAGTTAATTCAGCACGTGTTAATGTCGACCACCACTCCTACACCTGCTTTGTCATCCATTTTTGGTAAGTGAAAAATGGTATTCAGTGCCCATAACTTTCAGAATAATGTCAGTGATCTGATACACCAAAATCTTAACTAATGTATCAACCTTTATAACACAGACCATTACTTTCAAATACTCATATAAAAAGTAGACAAAAAGTATATATGCATTACAGTAAACTATAAAAAAAAAAAAAAAAAAAATATCTACCAATGAGAATACAAATCCATGTGCACCACACCATTCACTGTCTTTCAGAGGTACAATCTTCACTTAACATTCATAACAAGTTTGGACTCTTAAGTACAATAAATCAGTAGACACAAAAGCTGTATCAGATTTACATACTGTACATTCACACACTCACCTGTGCGCACATGCATGCACACACACACTAGTGAACATACTTTCACTATATAGCCACTCTCAAAACTACACCATAGCTGTGAATTTAACGTGTATATGTAAAAATTTGTAATTGCATGTGCACAAACATATCTATGTGTATTCATGTGTATGTGTGTGCATCTGTGTGCATGCATTTCTAAGTATGGAACGTAAAGGCATGTGTGCACACAAGCATAGGTACATATGTAGTTTTGTGTGCTGATGCGTGTGCGTGTGCACGCACACACATCTGCATGCATATATAAGTGTACATTCTTGTGAATATGTGCGTGTATGTATCCATGTGCTTATGTGTGTGTATATTTTTATCTGTGTGAATACATGTCTGTTCATGTGTGTGTTTGTGTGTATATGCATGTGTATTTGTAAATGTGTGTGTACATCCATGTGCTGTGTGCATGCATGCATATGCATCTGTATTAATACTTGTGTATTTGCATCCACCTGTGTACATTGTGAGCATCTCTGTGGGTATACTGAGTACAAATGTATCCCTGTCTCTATGTGAGAATATCCAAAAGTTGGTGCATGAGAGTGAATGCCTGTGCATCTTTGCATGCCTGCGTCAGCTGTGCACAACTGTCTATGTGCTGACATGTGCTTGTCTGGCCCCACATGCTTCCATGTGCACCTCTACATTCTTGCCTGCACCAGTGCATCTCTACATGCCTGTGTGTGCCTGTGCAGGTCTATAAGCTTGCATGTCCCTGCACCTGTGCATGTGCCTGTGCAGCTCTGCGTGCCTGTGCAGCTCTGCGTGCATGTGCCTTGCTGCATGCATGTGCCTGTGCCTGTGCATGTGCCTGTGCCTGTGCATGTGCCTGTGCCTGTGCATGTGCCTGTGCCTGTGCCTGTGCCTGTGCCTGTGCATGTGCCTGTGCATGTGCCTGTGCATGTGCCTGTGCATGTGCCTGTGCCTGTGCCTGTGCTGCTTGCATGTGCCTGTGCCTGTGCATGTGCATGTGCATGGGCCTGTGCCTGTGCCTGTGCTGCTTGCATGTGCCTGTGCCTGTGCCTGTGCCTGTGCTGCGTGCATGTGCCTGTGCCTGTGCCTGTGCGTGTGCCTGTGCCTGTGCCTGTGCCTGTGCCTGTGCTGCGTGCATGTGCATGTGCATGTGCATGTGCATGTGCATGTGCATGTGCATGTGCATGTGCATGTGCCTGTGCCTGTGCATGTGCATTTGCATGTGCATTTGCATGTGCTGCATGCCTGTGCTATGTGCATCTGCATGTACCTGTGCTGCATTCCTGTGCCTGCTGTCTGTGCTGCGTGCATGTGCATGTGCTGCGTGCATGTGCATGTGCATGTGCTGCGTGCATGTGCATGTGCTGCGTGCATGTGCATGTGCTGCGTGCATGTGCATGTGCATGTGCTGCGTGCATGTGCATGTGCTGCATGCATGTGCATGTGCTGCGTGCATGTGCTGAGTGCATGTGCTGCGTGCATGTGCTGCGTGCATGTGCTGCGTGCATGTGCTGCGTACATGTGCTGCGTACATGTGCTGTGTGCATGTGCTGCGTGCATGTGCTGCGTGCATGTGCTGCGTACATGTGCTGCGTGCATGTGCATGTGCATGTGCTATGTGCATGTGCTGCGTGCATGTGCTGCGTACATGTGCTGCGTGCATGTGCTGCGTGCATGTGCATGTGCTGCGTGCATGTGCATGTGCATGTGCCTGTGCTGCATGCATGTGCATGTGCCTGTGCTGCATGCATGTGCCTGTGCATGTGCCTGTGCTGCATGCATGTGCCTGTGCCTGTGCTGTGTGCCTGTGCTGTGTGCCTGTGCCTGTGCTGTGTGCCTGTTCCTGTGCTGTGTGCCTGTTCCTGTGCTGTGTGCCTGTGATGTGTGTCTGTTCCTGTGCTGTGTGCCTGTGCTGTGTGCCTGTGCTGTGTGCCTGTGCTGTGTGCCTGTGCTGTGTGCCTGTGCCTGTGCTGTGTGCTGCATGCACGTGCATGTGCCTGTGCCGGTGCGTGTGCTACTCTGCATGCCTGTGCCTGTGCCAGCGCCTGTGCTACCCTGCATGCCTGTGCCTGTGCCAGCGCCTGTGCTACTCTGCATGCCTGTGCCTGTGTCTGTGCCGGTGCCTGTGCAACTCTGCATGTAGGTGCCGGTGCCTGTGCAACTCTGCATGTAGGTGCCGGTGCCTGTGCAAGTCTGCATGCGTGTGTCTGCTCTTGTGCATGCACCTATACTGTGTTTATTTGCCTGCCAAGCCAGGCGTGCATGTGCCTCTGCAGCTCTGCATGTGTGCATGAGCTTAAGACTCTACATGCATGCATGTGCATGTGCATGTGCCTGCGCAGCTCTACATGCATGCATGAGTACACTCCCTCTCCTTGCATGTGTGCATGTTCTGTGCAAGGTTACCAGTGTGTGAACATGCAGGTAATACATGTGACTGTAGGTAATTTCAATGGGTGGGCATATATGTGTTAACAAGAGTGCATGCAAGTGCCAGCAAGCATGTATGCATGTCCTGCTGCATATCAATGAGTATACATGTGCAAGCCTGCATGTGTCTGTGGGGATGCCTGTATGTGCCTGAATGATCACATGCACATCTCTAGGAATGCCTGTGCAACTGTAAAGAGGTGTGTGCCTGCAGATATGTGCAAGAGTGCATCTGTAGAGAGACAATCATGCGTGCCCTTGTAGAGACATGTGTGTGCCCCTCTATGTGAATGTGTAGATTGAGACATGTGCATGTATCTCTGGAGGTGTGTACACATCTGTAAAGATGTGTGTGTGTGGAGACATATGTCTGTTTGTGGGACAAGTATATACATCTTCAGGGACATGAATGTGTGGTTACAATTGCATCTCTGTGGGGACACATGCAAGTGTCCGTGGATACTTGTACCTTAGCATGTATGCATGCTTGTGCCAATTGATGTCTGTGTGTGCCTGTGTATGTAGTATTAAATGGTGTGTACATGCATGCTTCTTAGATCATTACTCTTGTTTATCATCTGTATTTCATTCATCATAGTAACAGCAACTAACTGCTCCAGGTAACCCACACTCACACTTTCATAAATTTTCAGCTTCTGGAACCAAGCACAC
>NC_061826.1:41783603-41793603 GCF_019202785.1 Penaeus chinensis | reverse complement strand
GAGGACAGGAAGGGGAGAGGAGGAGGAGGACGAGATGGGGAGAGGAGGAGGAGGAGGAGGAGGAGAAGAGAGGAGGAGGAGGAAGAGAAGAGGAGAGGAGGAGGAGGAGGAGGAAGAGGAGAGGAGGAGGAGGAGGAGGAAGAGGAGAGGAGGAGGAGGAAGAGAAGAGGAGAAGGAGGAGGAGGAGGAGGAGGAGGAGGAGGAGGAAGAGAAGAGGAGAAGGAGGAGGAAGAGAAGAGGAGAAGGAGGAGGAGGAGAAGAGGAGAAGAGGAGAAGGAGGAGGAGGAGGAGGAGGAGGAGGAGGAGGAAGAGAAGAGGAGAAGGAGGAGGAGGAAGAGAAGAGGAGAAGGAGGAGGAGGAAGAGAAGAGGAGAAGGAGGAGGAGGAAGAGAAGAGGAGAGGAGGAGGAGGAGGAGGAAGAGAAGAGGAGAGGAGGAGGAGGAGGAGGAGGAGGAGGAGGAGGAGGAGGAGGAGGAGGAGGAGGAGGAAGAGAAGAGAAGAGAAGAGAAGAGAAGAGAAGAGAAGAGAAGAGAAGAGAAGAGAAGAGAAGAGAAGAGAAGAGAAGAGAAGAGAAGAGAAGAGAAGAGAAGAGAAGAGAAGAGAAGAGAAGAGAAGAGAAGAGAAGAGAAGAGAAGAGGAGGAGGAAGAGTAGAGGAGAGGAGGAGGAGGAAGAAGAGAAGAGGAGAGGAGGAGGAATAAGAAGAGATGGGGAGAGGAGGAGGAGTAAGAAGAGATGGGGAGAGGAGGAGGAGTAAGAAGAGATGGGGAGAGGAGGAGGAGTAAGAAGAGATGGGGAGAGGAGGAGGAGTAAGAAGAGATGGGGAGAGGAGGAGGAGTAAGAAGAGATGGGGAGAGGAGGAGGAGTAAGAAGAGATGGGGAGACGAGGAGGAGTAAGAAGAGATGGGGAGAGGAGGAGGAGTAAGAAGAGATGGGGAGGAGGAGGAGGAGGAGGAAGAGAAGGGGAGGAGGAGGAGGAGGAAGAGATGGGAGAGGAGGAGGAGGAGATGGGGAGAGGAGGAGGAGTAAGAAGAGATGGGGAGGAGGAGGAGGAGGAGTAAGAAGAGATGAGGAGGAGGAGGAGGAGTAAGAAGAGATGAGGAGGAGGAGGAGGAGTAAGAAGAGATGGGGAGGAGGAGGAGGAGGAGGAAGAGAAGGGGAGGAGGAGGAGGAGGAAGAGATGGGAGAGGAGGAGGAGGAGGAGATGGGGAGAGGAGGAGGAGGAAGAGAAAGGGAGAGGAGGAGGAGGAAGAGAAAGGGAGAGGAGGAGGAGGAAGAGAAGGGGAGGAGGAGGAGGAGAAAGAGAAGGGGAGGAGGAGGAGGAGAAAGAGAAGGGGAGGAGGAGGAGGAGGAAGAGGAGGAGGAAGAGAAGGGGAGAGGAGAGGGAGGAAGAGAAGAGGAGAGGAGAGGGAGGAAGAGAAGAGGATAGGAGGAGGAGTAAGAAGAGATGGGGAGAGGAGGAGGAGTAAGAAGAGATGGTGAGAGGAGGAGGAGGAGGAAGAGAAGGGGAGGAGGAGGAGGAGGAAGAGGAGATGGGGAGAGGAGGAGGAGGAAGAGAAGGGGAGAGGAGGAGGAGGAAGAGAAGGGGAGGAGGAGGAGGAGGAAGAGATGGGGAGAGGAGGAGGAGGAAGAGAAGGGGAGAGGAGGAGGAGGAAGAGAAGGGGAGGAGGAGGAGGAGGAAGAGAAGGGGAGGAGGAGGAGGAGGAAGAGAAGAGGAGAGGAGAAGGAGGAGGAAGAGAAGGGGAGAGGAGGGGGGGGAGAGAAGAGGAGAGGAGGAGGAGGAGGAAGAGAAGGGGAGAGGAGGAGGAGGAGGAGGAAGAGAAGGGGAGAGGAGGAGGAGGAAGAGAAGGGGAGAGGAGGAGGAGGAGGAGGAAGGGGGGGAGGAGGAGGAGGAGGAGGAGGAGGAGGAGGAAGAGGAAGAGGAAGAGGAAGAGGAAGAGGAAGAGGAAGAGGAAGAGGAAGAGGAAGAGGAAGAGGAAGAGGAAGAGGAAGAGGAAGAGGAAGAAGAGGAAGAGGAAGATGATGAGGATGAGGATGAGGAAGGAACTGGGGAGGAAGGAAGGTGGAAATGTTATACTTACAATTCTTAAAACTAACTTTGTTACAATGCGTTCAAATCTTTACTCCAATGAGAATTTCTTTTCAAAAGATTGAAATTTTTGCCCATAGAACAGTAGCTATTTTAAATTACAGTTCATTCATGAATTGTATGTGAAAAGTGGACTGCATCTGTATATCAAGAAGTCAATACAGATACACAGATAAAACTCAAACACACTACTGCATACATAGCTAAGTCCTTGTTTATGCAAAAGTGTTTTTTTTTTTTTTTCTGTAGGCAACAAAACGTTCAAAAATACATAAGTTTTCACTTCTTATTCACTTTGGGCTTATAGTTGTTGAGTACTATTTCATGCATTCCCCATAAGCTTTGTACATTCATAATATATAATGCAAAATCATGAGCATTATTCACCGTCTTCTCGGTGCAAAAATTCTGGCCAACCAATGTATCAATTACACATGCAACATGTTTCAATGTTTTAAGTTTAGGAGACCCAAAGGCATGCACTGCATATGAAGAGAGGAGTCGCTGTACAAAACCGTTCGTCAGTAGATTCAGATATACAGATTAGGCTGTCACCATGACTTACATCTACACCAAATTAAAAGTACTTATTGCCAAATTATACAAATGTAGGAACTAAGACATTCTTGCAACTATCTGATATATAGCCATACTGTGCATACTCTAAACTAAAGTAAAACTATCTAATTAAAAGCTAATCAGCTCTACCAATACAAAAGCTAACTTTGAGTAAAAGCATTTACAAAATAAAAGTCTACAGTGAAACTAAAAAAGCACACATAATAATTAGGCCTTGTTCATTAGTAAATATACATAAAACTAAAAAACAAAAAACAAAACACAAACAGATAAAATGCTGGAAAATTTGTGTCAAGTTACAAAACCTGCATGCATATGATTTTTGATTTTGTACAAATAATCAGTTCTTTCTACTGTTCTCTAAAAAAAAAAAATATACCATATAATAAGATTTTTTCACTATTCATCACACTTAACCCTGCATTATAATTTACCTTTGAATCCCAAGTAAATGTTAAAGCTAACGTATGATACAATCTGAATATCTTTCAAACATCCTTTTCTTTATGAATAATATGCACCTTCAACTATTGATTGAGAGAGAAAGAAATCTAAAGAAAACTTATATACAAATCTATACATAAAGACATGCCTACATCATAAGATCTCTCACACACAACTAACTTGGTTGATCCTTTCTTTAAAGCCCAAAGAAATACAAAATCAACTATCATTACTCAGGAAAACTTTTGGAAAAAACAAAGTCTGTATGCAAAGGACCCGTTCAAAAAAGTGCCACAAATACCTGGATTTTATTAGACTCCTTCATGTGCTGCTCTTGGGGTATCGTGTTGGTTACGACAACTGCCTCAAAGCATGCGTTGTTGATCCTAGTGACTGCAGGCCCAGAGAAGATGCCATGAGTAAGGATGGCATACACTTTGGTTGCCCCAGCCTCCATGAGCCTGAAAAGATGTGTCATATGTCTGAAGTAGTTCCTTTTTGTAAAGACTATTTCTATAATGAATGGGTCTTTTTCATACTTTTCCTCTAAATTTTTTCTTTGCTTCTCTTTATGAATTTTACTTCTTACCAGTGCTAAAATTTTACAAAACAGTTCATGAAAATGCCCTTTATATATACATATTCCAAACATCTTTTGCAAAGACCTCCTGTTCAAACCAAGAAACCCCCTACTTTTCAGCAGCGTGGCAAATTGTGCCACAGGTGTCTGCCATGTCATCAACCAGGATGGCAATGCGGTCCTTCACGTCTCCAACCAGCACCATCGAAGCCACCTCATTGGCTTTCTTGCGCTCTTTGTGAATCAAGGCAAACTCTACGTTCAGTCGGTCAGCTATAGAAGTGACTCTGAAAAGGGAGAACTGATTCAGTCTCTGGTGTCCTCCATCAGGTATAAAGAGTGAAAGGTCAATTTTTCAAATATGTAAGTTTAGAAAAGTCTTCTCATACGTCCATTGTTTTTTTCATGGGAGCAAAGATTCAATGGTCAGAAAAGAGATAACTTGGTTTGGTTATGATTTGGCCCTTGAAGTAACCATGAAAGTAATATACAGTATTAACAGTACAAGAAAACATTAACAGAGTATTCAGAAATAAATAAATAAATAAATAAAAATACTTGGTAACACAACTTCATAAAACAACAACGAGCCAGAAAATCCTTCTAACTTAAGCTCCCATCTCAGATGCACTAACAAAAGGCTAACCATAGACCCTAAACAGTCTCTAGCAACATCTGCCAACAATATAGAACCTTACGAACTGCCCTTCCTTCGCCACCCACCTTTTGGCCCCACCGGCATCAGGAGATACTATAATGGAATTCCCCCACTCCGGTATGTTCTCCCGAATCCACTTGAGGACTGCAGGCTCAGCGTACAGATTATCGACAGGAATATCGAAGAAGCCTTGGATCTGAGAGGCATGGAGGTCCATGGTGATGATGTGGTCAGCGCCAGCCACGGAGAGCATGTTGGCAACAAGTTTGGCAGAAATTGGGGCTCGTGACTGCATGAAGACAAGAGAGGAAAGCATTTAACACCTTCTTCCAGTCTCATTATAGGGTGACAATTGTCAACCATGTAATATAATTCAATCTATAACCAGCCTTTTACAGTCTTCTGAGTGGAATAAACAAGAAAAGCAATTAAATTTATTGTTAGGCCTAAGCCTGTAACATGGCCTGTATTTCATGCTTTTTACTTCTTTACAAAAAAAAGTCATTCCTTCTCAACCTGGAATTAGTTTATTTGTATTATCCAATCCCAATATGACAATCTGAATCACACAACTCAATTCAGTTATGAAAATGTAAATAAGTAAAAAGCACACAGTACAGTAATATATAAATATAAACTGAAGTATCATGACCTCATAATAATTAACAAGTTAAAAACAGAATCATAATTCATAATTTCATGAAGCCACATATCAATTATTAAAAAAGGAACATCAGCATTTATTCGCTCACTCAATCATCTTCGAACAAAAAGACAGTACATGCACAACACACAAAAAATAACTTTTCAAGGATAGAAACTTACTAGAGGCCTATATGCCACCTGTTCCTGAAAAAGCCAAGCCATTAGGGTCAAAAGCATGCTATGTTAAAGTCACGGACGGACAATCCCTGACGTGCAATTTCAAATAATCTAGCAACATCTCAATTTGACAATTCAAACTTCTAAACAGAACTTTAAAAAATTAGAGAAAATAAAAAGAATACAAGCAAACCATTTCAGAAATATAAAACCAAAATTTATAATGGAGGCCTAAGTACCTGCTACCAAATATAAATCCAAAGGAGATATTTGAGGTCAAGAGAAAACTCCAATCCGACACTTGCTTGGTTGGCATCGCAAACGTCACAGTTGCCGATTGGATGGCACTGGCAGCATTCTAGCAGTTGATTGGCTAGCCATTTTTAAGGGCAGATGCAATCAGACACACCAACACCTTCCATGATAGCCAATCAGTGATGCCAATTCTCATATTCACTAGACCCCAAGCATCAACCTCAGGAATGAATCTATTTTTTGAGTTCCAGGGGCATGCAGAGCTTACACATTATATTTGACTATGTATAACAGGCTATTCTTCTCATACTTATAACAATTAGAATAACATATGTGTGGTTTGCTAATATCAGTTCAATCAAAGCAAGGCAGCAATTCTGGCGATGTTTTTAAGATCAGCCGTTCAGTGATCTTTTGCATTACAAAAACTTGAACCTCTTTTGCCAGTGATAAGAACAAGGATATAAGTAAATACAGAAACAAAAAGAAACTTTGCCAGCTTATAGCAAACTGATTCTAACAAACACAAAGAGCATCCAACCAGATTATAAGTCCAATATAAATTCCTCAATAATTACAATCTAATGTCAATATTTCTTGTGAATTTTGCACATGCATTTCCCCAAAAATTAATTTGTTAACAGTTCACAGGTTGTCAACATACAGCCTTGTATGCAACCTAGCCACTACTAAAAGCTATGCTTTCAAAAGGAGTTCCAGAATTAGATTATATATTCATGGACTACTTACAATAGTCTTATAATTAATATTACCTAAACCATTTCTTACATTATGAAGTTAATCACTAAACATTTGGCTATCTAATAACACAATGGAATAACTTTATAGGACTTTGACAAAATAATGCAATTACTCTTTTCTAAAACAAAAATAATATTCAATAACTTTAATGTACAAACAGACCTATTTTGTGTAACTTGCATTGCTGATCATATAAAAAAATAGTAGTCCTATCGGCACTCAACTCTTTTAATTTGTAAGAACTTTTATATTCATCAAAGAGCTAGTTCCATACATACATATATAAAACATAAGGTTTCAACCATCACCACTATGTAAAAAATGGTTAATGCAAAAACAAAAAAATCCTAAAAGACAAAAACAAAAAATCCTAAGAAACTTAAAGGAATAAAAAAATGATTGACAAAAAAATAAATAAATGAAATGGTCCTGAAATATGAGCATAAACAAACCTTATCCTTCTTGTCTTGTCTAGCATAAGGGAAACATGGAATGACTGCCGTTACTCGGGCTGCAGAGGCGATTTTGCAAGCATTAATCATGATGAGCATCTCCATGAGATTGTCGTTGATCTCCCCACAGCCGCTCTGCACGATGTACACATCTTCACCTCGGACACTCTCCCCAATCTCCACACTGGAAGGATCAACAACTTGTCAGTGTTATAATAACTTTTATACATCATTGACATGAGCTTGTGCCAAGTGTAAATGTTATACGTTTAATTATTACTTCTATGTTAATCTAAATAAAAATCAAATGCTGAAAATATTACATATAATCTATTACCCCTGTATGTGTATGCCTTTAGGTGTATTACAGTATCAGGCCAAAACAGACATCACAGCTGTGTAATCTGGACTTCCAGGCATGCAAGCCAAAGCTAAGAACTGGGAACAGCGAGACAGATGTCAGAAACCCTTAAAATTCAATGTAAGAGTTACATGATTTTTTTTATATTTTTTTTTATTATCTAACTCATTAAAAAAGATAAAAGTGATACTGTTTTCAAGTAGTTTCTGATAAATATAGCTTTCAAGGCATACAAAACAATAGTTTAAGCTTTACTGTTCCCTCAAGTTCCCCCCCCCCCCCCCCACTCACCTCTATGAAGCTCGCTCGTCATGCACCTGATTTCGAGATGGGGAGGGGGTTAAGCAGGAAATGACAGGATAAATTCTGACCATGAATGTGCATAATTTTTACTTCCCTTTGTGTTATCTATCCTAGCTTACTCTTTTCACCACACTTACATAACACAAACTGTGTCTGTCAACCACATCAGGAATAAATGTAAAAACAAGAAACATGAAACAAATTCAGAATGAAATGATACTTAATCACGAAAAGAAATCAAAGTTAAAAGATTTATACAAATTGGGGGATCTACTTTAGCATACAGTATTTCTCCTCAAATCATGCTAATTTCCATATCTATTATGCTTTTTTCATCTGATCAGAAGGAACAGGTTTTGCTACTCATTACCCACCTTGCACATGCCCATGAACAATAAACTGCTGTAATTAATCAATTTGTTAAAATTGCAATTGTAAGCTCAAACCAGTTCCAGAAAGTTTAACAAGCTAAAACAAAAAATCAGTTTCTTATAAATTTATATAGACCTATTAGCATAAAGAATAACTTCTCTTTTCATGCCGATTTTGAAAACAGAATCAACACACCAAACAAATACCCAAAGAAATATATACAAATGACTGAATGCCATTAAACAACTGAGGCTGAAAGAAACTGCTGAGAATGCTTTTAGAGACGTTCAGTTTGACATCAGTGACAAACCATATAAACAACGCTCAAAAGGTCATTATCATTATCATACATAAAAAATATTTTCTTTTTTTCTTGCAATTTCAAAACACAAATGTACTTTGTAGTCAAAGGAAAATTAGTAAATCAACTAGAATAACATAATGCCTAAATCTGCTGAACCAAAGAGAAGTTGGCAACTGCATTAGGCTTATAGTGTTTCACAAAATATTCTATCAGGATCTATTCCATGTCTTGGTTTCTGCTCAGTCCCCTACAAGGAGCCCAGGAATAAATTAATCTAAAGAAAAACCCATTAATAATCTTTACTGTATAATCTGTTGCATACCCTAAATATTCAAAAAAAAATATATCTGTTTTATTTCACTCAACCTAAATAATGCAATGACTACACCAAATGATTATACAAGAATACAAAGGACAAAGGAAAGGAAAGACTCTATGAAACAAAAGTTACAGTCTTCAACCTGGACACCCCAGTAACATTTAATCAGATAGATTATGTAATATGATACACAGTCTAGGGTACATCTTAACTCTGCCCCGGAGACACGATTCTACACTGACCCCTTATCAATAAACACACAATACATGGAGGGAAATTATCTTAAGGATCACAAATATAGTCATGATAATCCTAAATTTGATTAGATTAATGGAAGGTCCTATTATTCCAGACTGAAGGAATTCTCCATCCAACATCCCTACAATAGCCTCAGGGCAGGTCTGTCTCTAAACCCTGTGAGTTGCCAAGACTTAATAAGTGTGCATTTCTTCCCATTTTTCCAAGTCTGACCTGACACCTAAAAATGGAAAAAAAAACATATATACTAACAATACTAAAAATATATTTAAATTACCATACTTATCAGTATTTTTCCTCCCCAGAAACACAACTTTGCCCTGTGTTATCTTTAAACAAGTAACTTTTTCTTTCTACCTTTTATTAACAAACTGACAACCCCCTGGAGAGGACAGACAAGATGTGGGACAGGACAGGATACCAGTTGTCAAGGTCAGATTCTGAATCCTCTAGCAAAATCGTACCCTATGCAAAAATATCCAATATCCATGTGATCATTTAGCTTGGTATTAGCCCAAAAACAAAAACATATCTTATTTATTTATTTTTTAATTCAAAGCAACTATTCTAGTATTATCTATTTCTTATTATCCTGATTCTAAAAACCATTTTAATCTACAGATATTTGATGTCAAGTTACCAAGGAAAATGTATAAATATATATAGAATTATGTTTGCTATATGGACTAACTCCTCTTCTGACAAAGATCTACTAATTGAATTGAATTAGTCTATCAAAATAGGCTCCTTGTAATTACATCCCTGAAAGTGATAAAATTGGTAAAACAAATTACAAATCATCAATCAAATCCTAAAATCTACTCAGAACAGCAGCAGCTTCCTTCAGCATAACATGCAAAATATATGCAACAAATATTTACCTTCATAAATAAAGACCTACATCAGCTTAATACCCCCATTCAGCCTGCAATTGAAAAGAGAAGCACAATCCTTCCTCTCACCAAGCAACTGCTATGGACAGCAAGTTTGTCACCTTGCCTGAAGTGCAAAGGCAAGCAAGTTCATCTCCATGCATGAAATAGCAAAGGCAAGTGCCAAGCAAGCACCTTTCTCAGGCGCATCAGCTGTTTAATCTGTTTAATCAGCTGATTTGTACATCTTCTGTCTGTCTCTCTGTCTCTCTGTCTCTCTGTCTCTCTGTCTCTCTGTCTCTCTGTCTCTCTGTCTCTCTGTCTCTCTGTCTCTCTGTCTCTCTGTCTCTCTGTCTCTCTGTCTCTCTGTCTCTCTGTCTCTCTGTCTCTCTGTCTCTCTGTCTCTCTGTCTCTCTGTCTCTCTCTTAACAACCTTCGACATTCAACTTGCTTCTTTTTTATTACAAATTTATCTCCCCGTTATCAATTATCTGTTACCGAGATGGCTTTCTAACTCGTGAGGAATATTTCAATGATAAATTATAGAAAGTCGCGGGTAATTAAGCGAGTCGG
>NC_061826.1:41768603-41771103 GCF_019202785.1 Penaeus chinensis | reverse complement strand
TTGATTGTCCGCGTGCAGTGATTCAAGGGTACTCAAATTGTTATTAATATTATGATTCATTGTTGTCGTTGTTATTTTCTTATTATTATTATTTCTTTTTTATTTCTGTATGCCCTTCTGGGGACTCAGGCATCAAATTCTGTTGTATTCTGTTGGAAAATTGGCTGTAACATTTATGTATGGGTTAATGTATGGATGCTGGTTATATTTATATTATGGATAGTTTTTACTATTTCTATTCACGAATTTCACTTTTTCTGCTACTCTATCCATTCATATAATCTTCTTCTTGAAATTCTTCTTTAATTCCATATTTCTATAACTACGTTTATCATTTCTTTGGCGTTTTTTTAGATTTTGTCTCGTGTTTTGGACCAAGACTGGCGTTTCATCCCCGTAGATTTAAAAACAATAATTTCCAAATCAACATTATATAATACTCATATATTATACGTTTAATTTCGTCATAACTCTGGCATTTGAATTTTCAATTTACATCTTCTTCATTTTTCTGTAGAATATATATTTCTTCAGTATAGTTTATATATTACGCATACGACTCAACAATTGTTTTAGGTAATGTAACATAGCAGACAAATTTATCATTAATTGTCACATGCAGACACTTTTATGAATATATGTTCTAATCATTTTACTGGGAAAACATAAAACTGGAATACAGTTCTCGAATTCTTCACATAGAATAGGGGGTGATAAAATTGAATCAGGGTCCGCCATTTTTCAAAGAAAATATTTTCCCCATTTCATGACACGGGGATTTCTTAATATCATTTCTGATTTCATTCACTAAAGATTTGTCGATTTTTATTAAGCAAATCTTTGTTAGGAAAAATGAAATTACGTAAAAACGACATACTGTCACAAAATTCACAAATAACACGAATAAGTAATATGATATATAAAGATAACATGCGAATGATATTAAATAAAATAGTAATGAAAATGATGATACTAGAAAGAAAGTATAAACGAGAAAAGTATAAAACCCTTTAGAAATAGAATTGCTCTAAAGGTCGTTAACACAAACAGGAATTAAGGACGAAAGCCGTTAGCAATATAAAACAAAACAATTCTTAAAATACAAACACAAAAACAAATAGAATCAAACAAAACAACAGACAAAAAGAAAAGCTGATAATACAATACCCCAAAAAAAAAAAAAAAGATTTTAAAAAATCACTTACACAAACGGGAAATAATAACGAAATTATTTGAATTTTTTGAGATTGCGCAGTTGATAAAACTCCATTTAATCCTGAAGAGAAGACGCCAGTTTTGATTATTTATTATTTACCTTAATTAATACCCACAATTAACAGTTAAATACCATACCTGTCTTTACTCATTTGTGAATTGGATATGTTGTCGTAGAGAGAAAATGACGTAATGAGCTTAAGGAAAAGGTAAATATATATAGTTTTAACATTGTTATGACCAAGTCGTAGTTGCAATTAGAACTGTAATTAAGGTTAAAATTATTATTTTTTTAGTGTGTGTGTGATATGTTGTTAGTGATATTATAAGATTTTTTTTTTTCTTTTCTTTTCTAGGGTATTTTAAGGTCCAGGTTAACCGTAACGTTATTTGTGTTATTTATGTTGTATTTATGGTGTTCTTTTGTCCTTTTGTCCACTATTTTGTGATTTATTAACATTTTAGGACATAAGGTTATAGTTAAGAGATCTACAGTGTGTGTTTTGTTGTTACTGTTGGTTAAATTATGCCCCAAAAAAATTTTCAATGTTATTTACTTATATAATGTTTAGGTTATTGTAGTATTGTATTTACAATTTTACTATACAGTATTGTATATTGTTTTGTATTATTGTATTATATAATGTTTAGGTTAATGTATTTTATTGTATGTAGGTTATTGTATATGTATAATATGTTATTGTATATAGGTTATTGTATTGTGTTATTGTATATAGGTTATTGTATTGTGTTATTGTATATAGGTTATTGTATTGTGTTATTGTATATGTTGTTTATTTATATGTTTTATATTTGTGAGATTAAGCCTCTCTTTTTACAGCAAAAATTTATAAAGGATTTTTTTCCCAGTGTTATTCAAGGTCATATCTAATTTAATTTTTATTTCTAATGTATATTTTCTTTTTTTTTGCATATTTATATATTTAACTTACAGTAACAGATTATAAAAGATTTTACTTTATTTTCATCTATCTGTTAAAGAATTTGTGACATAGTCCTAGTAAATGACATGACAGTGTGACTTTTATCATTAATAACCACTGATTATAATAATATTCTGTTTAATTTGTTTTTATTTCATTTAACTTAGTGGAAATGTAAGCTATATAAAAGGAATTTAAAGTTTGTGTTATGTATAGCTTAAATAAACTTTTATGAGTGAATAATTATTTTGTTTTTGGTTTTGAAAATTCATATGGCTTCTATTTAATATTTATTTACTTAATCAAAGCTTTTGGGAATTTATGAGGATACATTTCACCAT
>NC_061826.1:41753603-41756103 GCF_019202785.1 Penaeus chinensis | reverse complement strand
TTTTTTTTTTTTACTTGTCTATTTGCTCGTTACTTGATATGTTAATTCTCAAAGGTTTCTTTACTGCCTATTAAGCACATCAGTATTAAAAAGAATGTACTGTGGTACTGAATAATGGAGACTGTATTCATCACAAGCTTTGGGTGATCATAGCAAGGACATGTGTGTCAGTTAGAAAGGACATTACTTTTACCTTTATAGAGTGACATGGTGTCCAGTCACTTCACTGAGAAATAAAGTTCTTGTCTTTTTAATTTATTGATTATTATTGATTATTGTTGTTATTATCATTATTATTATCTTTATCCTTATTATCATCATTATTTATTTCCTTTCTCTTATACTATTTCAGTCAATTATATTTTCTTCAGACAGAGCATGCAATGGGACAACTGTTAATAGTAATCTTGTCACCTCAGACACTCTCTCTTCACTTGCTCATTTATCTTTCATTTTCTCCATGTTATTCTTTTGATTGACATTTCCCTCTCTTCAATTCTTTAAGAATATCCAATTGGTAAAGTTTATATGTACAAAAAATATTTTATATTATTTTAATCTCAGTATTTAAGTGTATATGTATATATGTATGTATGTATATGCATATATATGTATATGTGTGTATGTATTTATGTAAATATATATATATATATATATTTATATTAATATATATATAGATATATTTATATTAATATATATATAGATATATTTATATTAATATATATATATATTAATATTAATATATATATATATATATATATATATATATATATATATATATGTGTGTATATATTATATAAAGTACATATATATGTATATAAACATATATAAATATATACACATATATATGTATGTGTATATATATGTATATATATATGACATATATATGTATTTAAATATATATGCATTTATATATGTATCTATATATACTCACATATGTTGATATATGTGTGTGTGTGTGTGTGTGTGTGTGTGTGTGTGTGTGTGTGTGTGTGTGTGTGTGTGTGTGTGTGTGTGTGTGTGTGTGTGTCTGTGTGTGTGTGTGTGTGTGTGTGTCTGGTTTATATATACATATTGTATATATATATATATATATATATATATATATATATATATATATAGAGAGAGAGAGAGAGAGAGAGAGAGAGAGAGAGAGAGAGAGCGAGAGAGAGAGAGAGAGAGAGAGAGAGAGAGAGAGAGAGAGAGAGAGAGAGAGAGAGAGAGAGAGAGAGAGAGAGAGAGAGAGAGAGGATGTTTATATATACAGATATATATACACATTTACACATACATATATGTATACACAGACATGCATATATATTTGTACACATATATGTGTATGTTTATGTGTATACATACATATGAATACATGCATGTATTTGTATGTAAACATATATGTATATATTCATATATGTATACATACACATATGTGTATGCATATATATATATATATATATATATATATATATATATAGACATATATAAGTGTGTGTGTATGCATGTATACACACACACACATATATATATACATATATATATATATATTAATATATATTCACGTCATATATAGAATATGTGTGTGTGTGTGTGTGTGTGTGTGTGTGTGTGTGTATGTGTGTGTGTGTGTGTGTGTGTGTGTGTGTGTGTGTGTGTGTGTGTGTGTGTGTGTGTGTGTAATATATATTTATGAATATATATATATATATATATATATATATATACATACACACACACACACACACACACACACACACACACACACACACACACACACACACACACACATATATATATATATATATATATATATACACATATATACATATGACATTGTGTGTGTCTGAGTATTATATTTTTTATCTTTTCTTTCTTTACCTCACAAATTCCAAACACAATACTTACAAGCACAGATAAGACAAATAGAAATAAGATAAGTAAGAACAAGAATGTGTTTATTATCGGCGAGATAAGACTCATTATCATAATTAATGCAGGAGAACCCACAAGGCTTATTCAAGCATGTTCCGTGCATATGCAGTCAGAATAGAAAAGTATCGTTACCCTTGACACAAACTAATAGGAAAAATCGACGATATATATGTGTGGGTGTGCGTGTGCGTGTGTGTGTGCGTGTGCGTGTGCGTGTGCGTTTGCGTGTGCGTGTGCGTGTGCGTGTGCGTGTGCGTGTGCGTGTGCGTGTGCGTGTGCGTGTGTGCGCGTGTGTGCGTGCGTGCGTGTGTGCGTTAGGGTGTTTCAATAAATCCGACTTTTTCAGAATCATTCAGCAAGTTGCTAAACAGGCCTACTATGCTTAAATGACGACATGCAAAATATTAGACAAATCAATAAATATCTACTATTCGCAATTTTTGATTAAAGTATAATACCATTTCCGGCGCTGGGATGAGGTGCGGCGGCCTCCGCCGGCCTGGCTGTGACCCGCATGACCCACGGAAGGGCATTTCGGTTCATCCGACATTATGGCAGAATCAAACATAAG
>NC_061826.1:41721103-41746103 GCF_019202785.1 Penaeus chinensis | reverse complement strand
ACCCTCAGTAATCACTGACTGACCCCAGGCTATTCACCGTCCCCTTGGATTGTTCCATCGACCCCTAGCGGCCGATATCAACCACTTTGAGAACCCCTGATCTAGACTATAGATGAAATTAATAAATACTTAATAGTATGTCAAGAAAAAAGTGTGTCTATATATGTACACACATTTTCGTCATTTCGCGGTAAATATGTTGCCGGAGCAGATGTATCTGTGTTGTTTATTACTCTATTTTTATGCTCTAAAAGATAGCCATTTTCCTCTATCACTCGTTAACATTAGCGTGTGTGTGTGTGTGTGTATATATATGTGTGTGTGTGTGTGTAAATTTAAACTAATTCTCTCTGACACTGCTAGTCACCTTTTAAAACTGTAAGACAAACTGATAAGTTGTTACGTTCGATAAGTTTAAATTTGGGAAAGTCACTAATAAACTCACTGATTCTGTTCAAAACCTGGTTCGCTACATAGCCCTCCTAAATACATAAAATTGGACTAGTCTTTCGCCCCATCCTTTCTGCTATTGGCACATTCAATTACAGCATTGCCAAATTCTTAGTACCAATCAGTATGCTCAATGGCACGACACTGCAGCCACCTTATTAACCATGTGGATAACCATCCAACTGTTGAAGGGTTAGTTGCCTTGAAATGGCCTGTTTGTCTTTCAACTGTTATGCACGTTATTTTCAAATTGTTTATGATTTATATGTTTCTATTGTTCTTTATAATTTGTATATATAAAAATACGTATATATAGATATATTTACATATATATGTATATACATACATACATACATACATACTACACACACACACATACACATATATGTATATATATATATGTGTATATATATATGTATAAAAGGTATGAATGAGAATGAACATCTTCACAATACAAGTGATGTATTTGACCGGTTTCGACTTTGTCTTCGTCAGAAATACATACATCAAGGGAAATACAGAGTATATATATATCAGACATGAGCTGATGAACTACCTGACGACTGTGACCTCCCACTTGTTGTCCGTATAATTGCAGCTGCGACCTTGGATAATTTGAATCTACGACGCTGCGTTGATGTTTTTCTCCGTCGCGATGTAAGCAGCTTCCATGACTTTCCTTTTCTGTATGTACAGTCCTCCATGGACTATTTTTGCTTCCTTCCAATTGGGTAGATGTCCAGCTTCATCTACATGTACCACCATGGCGTTGGAAGTTCTATGTGTGACGGATGTCAGCTCGATGTTCGCTGATCCTGGTGCTGAAACCTCTGCCTGTTTCACCAAAGTATGCTGTATCGCAATTGCTGCAGGGTATGCGATATACAGCACTGTTAGGGTTGCTTCTGAGCTGCTTCTTGTCCCGTATCATGTCATGTATCTTTTTCCAGGATGTGCTGGCGATTTTCACATTATTGCCAAAGTATCTGCTAATCGTCTGGGAAATGTTACACGACGGTAATTTCGAGAAAATCATTAGAAAAAAGGTGCAGGGTTTGGTTTTGAAAGTATACTCTCCGCCTTCTTTCTGAGGTTTAGTAGGAAGCCTTTGGGGTATTTATGATTCATAAAGGAGACCTCATCAGACGTCTTCAGAATTCCGGTTATAAAAATAAAAAGCTTGCAAGTTTTTATGTAAAATCCCTCTTCGCCAATGTACCCACAGACGGAGCAGTCCGAGCGGTCGAGAGGGTCACCAGCTCCATGGCAGACGCAGAACTTCCACTGCAATTATACGGACAACAAGTGGGAGGTCACAGTCATCAGGTAGTTCATCAGCTCATGTCTGATATATATATATACTCTGTATTTCCCTTGATGTGTGTATTTCTGACGAAGACAAAGTCGAAAACGGTCAAATACATCTCTTGTATTGTGAAGATATTCATTCTCATTCATACCTTTTATACATTTGTCAACATGAACGCGGTTCATATATATATATATATATATATATATATATATATATATGATTATATTACTTTCAGTTTACACACAGACACACATATGTATATATATATTTGTGTGTGTGAAAACTTTTCTTTTAGTAGAATATTGTTAATATTTATAGCAAGGCGCTAAAACAACAACGAAATCATTAATTATTTCCCGCCAAATCGCCAAGACTTTGTTGCCTTGAGAACATTTAACTCTTCGTAATGACCTTTGGTACCTGCTCCCCGTAAATTCTTTTTCATATTTATTTTATCTTTCTTCTCCCTATATTCAATATAAATGTAAAGAATTTTCAAACTTATCGTTATCCATTTCATCCGATTGTAAAATAGGACGTTTTTTCTGCGAGTTTCATAAAGTTTTTAAATGTCACATCCGTCAACTCTGTGACGTAACCGATAAACTATGATAAATAAAAGAAAAAACGATAATCTTAATGATCTAATTATTGAAAAAAACTTGCAAATGACATAAAATATTCAATGTTCAAAACACATTGATATTAAAACAAATACGAAACATTCTTTTCAAAATTCGAAATGTGTGTGAAATTACCTTGGCTTCAGGAGCCAGATAGCCTCTAAATGCATAAAGTTCTCGAGATAAAAATGCACACCGACATATTTTCAGATAACATTTTATCAAGTCACCACTTGGCAAATCACACTCGAAAATTAAATTATGCGTACGTGACTTAACTGTGTTTATATGATAAGGAAATTTGATTAAATGCGAATGCCAGTGATAGGTAGTGAATGTCAATATAAAAAAAAGAAAAATGGTGAACGGTAGTCGTATATATTTCCACGTTGAATAGATTAATTAAATAAATTGAATACGTAAATGCACACACACATACACACACACACACACACACACACACACACACACACACACACACACACACACACACACACACACATATATATATATGTATATATGTACATATATATATATATATATATATATATATATATATATTATTATGTGTGTATTATCCTCAGCACTTTCCATTCCACATTTTGCAGTTGCCTCAATTCAGGTCATCGACCATCCTTTGTATTTTCCCCACACTGTACTTTCCCTATACTCTACGCAAATTCACAAGCCTCAGTTACATTCCTCTTCTTACGTCTCTCACTGCGTTGGTCGTCCATTACAAATTCTGCCACCTTCTTACGTCCTGTTACATATTACGTAAATGTCACTAGAGAAAGTTTTCTAATGATTGTGTTTTCTGTATTGATAAATCATTCCATATACTTCGCAACTCTTAATTCGTTCATCTGTATCAGAAAATCACACTTTAAGTCAGAAAAAACGATAGTTACCGCCGCTTCGAGAGGGTAATGACGAAGTTAGTACAGTTTCTATACGAGATGCAGCAGCGAGGAAGGACTTGAGGAAAAAGAAACCCTTTGGTGCCAAACCGATAGCGGAGAAAGGGTGGGAGAGAAAGGGAGAGAAACAGAAAGGGAAAGTATATATATACATATATATATGTATATATGTATATATATATGTGTATATATATATTTATATATTTGTGTATATCTGTATATATATACATATATAATTAATCACAAACACATGTATAATGTTATATATATATATATATATATATATGCATATATTTATTTATACATATACATACAGACATATATATATATATATATATATATATATATATATATTACACACAAATACTCCCTATCCAAAAAAAAACAAAAACAAAAAAAACAGAACACAAAACCAGCTCTTTACTTGAAATTTTCCTCCATTACCTGCATGCTCGAAATAAACCCCTGGCTATCAGGAACAAACACCTGACTAAAGGATCTTGCGAGGGAAAAAATACCTAAAACTTTATCAGCCACGCAACCTTGATAACACACAAGGGGAACTGTGTGCGTCTGGCCTCTTTCAGTGTGGGAGGTTCACCAGCCAGCAATACACGTTGACTGAACTAACCCAACATTTGTATTGTGTTTGTGGTGTAACGGCTAAAGTGTGGGAGTTTTTTTTCAAGGTAGTATTTTTATTTCCATTTTTTCGACTCTGGTATGATATTCCGTTTAGTAAAGATTCTCTTTTTTTTTAGTTTTTTTTTCCAATTTTTGCAAGGTAGTGTTTTTTTGTTTTTTGAAACTCTTTTTCTGGTATTCTGTTTGGAGGTCTTGTTCTGTGTGTGATATTTCCTTAGTTTATTATTGTTGTTTTTATTAATTATCTATCTTTTGTTTTATTGATTATCATTAGCCTTATTATTGATCTTTTGCGCCCCTTAAAATCTTTTTCTTCCTCCTCTCTCCTTCTTATCTTTCTACTTCTACTTTTTTTATTCTTCTCCCTCTGTTCTCTCTCTTTCTATTTCTTGCCCTCTTTAAACCCCTTTTCTTCTTGTTCAGTATCTTTGTCTCCCATGTTTCCCCATCTCCCTCTCTTTCTTCTTCTTCTTCTTCTTCTTCGTCTTCTTCTTCTTCTTCTTCTTCTTCTTCTTCGTCTTCTTCTTCTTCTTCTTCTTCTTCTTCTTCTTCTTCTTCTTCTTCTTCCTCCTCCTCCTCTTCATCTTCCTCTTCATCGACATATTAATTTTCATCATCATCATCTTCTTTATTAAATTCCACGACATGTTTGCAGTTGCTATTTAGTACTAATAACCGCAGCGGAACAGGTGTCCCTCAAGGATTACTCTGAGCAACATGCTTTTCGAGGTGGGCTGAAAACGAAGGGACGGAAGGGGCTGAAAATTGAGATCTGACCCTGAAATGACGTTGAGAAATGACGCTCAAAAGAAAATGAGAAATGACGATGAATGAAATTGAGAAATGGCACTGAAAAGGAAGGACCGGAAGGGGCGTTAAGAAATGACGATGGAAATCAAGAGTGGTAATGAGACTAAATTATGGTAATGATAATGATTGCAATAATAATAATAATAATAATAATAACAAAAATGATATTAACAGAAGCAATAATAATAATAATAATAATTATTATTATTATTGTTATTATTATTATTATTATTATTATTATTATTATTATTATTACTATTATTGCTGTTGTTGTTGTTATAATAATAACAATGATAATGATTATAAAAACAAAAGGACTATAATACTGACAAGCTGGACGCGGAAACTTTCCAGGTGTTTTTCTGCGATCAATTTTGTTACCTTAATTCCCCACCAACTTGACTAAGATCATATTAAAACTAAAACAACGTATTAAACTAAACCGGACTTAATGTTTTTCTATACCCGACTTAATTACACTATTATTATTCACTAAACACAAATAGACGTTGTAATTCCCTTCTTGGTCTCGCTTTGGGTACCGGAAAGTCATCAGATTTTTTCTTTATCTTGTTAACTTAAATATTGAAATATGAGACTTCGGACTAGTACAGTGGTAACGTGTCGGCCTCACATCCGAGGGGTCGGCGGATTGCGCCCCGCCAAGACGCGAGAAGTTGCTAATGTCGCCCGGAGGTTACTGCTGTGGCTGGGCACCATGGCGGCTAAGGGTTAAGCTCAGCCGAGTCAGCATTCGTCGACACAGACGTGGCTCCCCTCATGGGCATAACCTGGGCGAGGCTCAGCTTCGCATATCGGACTTATCCTTATTGAGAAATGAAATATGAGTGTGATTTTTTTTACATTAATAATGGTAATATTCTCATGGTAAAATGTAAGTGGAAAATATTGCATTTAAAACAATCGTAATGATAGCAATGCTGATAACAGTGACGACCCACCGACTGCTAATATTGATAATATTAGTCATGATGGTAATAATAATTCTGATGATAATAATAACAGAGACAATGGTGATAATTGAAATGATCAAGTCAGCAAATATTTTGCGTGACTTCCTCTGAGTTCTCTGAGCAATTACCGGATAAGTGTTTGATCTTAACGTTTTTGTAACTATTCCGGGATAGCCTCTTGTGATACAACGTTCATGGTAAAATGTGTTCCTATATTATTTGTATTTGCTCTTTGCCTTAGTTTTTTTTCCTTTTCTTTTTTATGTTTTTTTTTCTTTTTTTTTTTATCTTTCAAACTAAAACGTGTTCCTTCTTTCATGTTATCGACCTAGCACTATGCAGCTGTACCATCTGGCGATAAAAGAAATAAATATTTTTTGTCTATACAATTATAACCACTACAACAGAGCAGTACAACAGTGCTGTCAACAAATATTTCAAATACCAATTTACTATACTGTTGATTCCGGAGAAAAAAATTACATTTTTGAGTTTTCATTGATCCATACCCCATCCTCTTTTTTGAATAGGCACAGAAACAGATTTGTATTTGACATAACCCTCCAGTAAAATAAATATATCAACTCCTTTTCACTAAACACGTGCAAATAATGACGAGTTTTAATCCATCAAAAACCTGACTGTTCTTGAGCTATCATGAAACATCAAATTCCTAGTGACATTATTAATTCTTCTTGTTCAGAAACAACTTTTCATAAAATAAACGATAATGATCCTTGTGGGGAAGAAGAGCAGTCTGGCTTGGAGACTAAAGCAACAGGTGGGATGTGGTACCTTCAGAACTATTGTCTTGATTTCAATACTCTTGTTTTATGTAAGTACGGCATTTTTATAGTTTTGACATAATTTGTTTTCACTTTGAAATATGAAATATGGTGCCTATGTAACCTTGCTTGGAAATACTGTCCCTTGCACACCTGCAAAAGCCAGGGGTGCATGGGACAGAATTTCCAGTTGTTTATAGGCACCAACGACTCCTTTTTTGCTAGTCACCATAAAAAAATAATGATAAATAAATAAATCCTCCCGGTCCGCCTCCTCCCAGAAACAAGAACGATAACCAATTTTTTCATGTGGTTTCATGTCTGCTATCAGATAATAAGCACCTATCTAATGTTTCTTTCCTGTCTTTATATCCGTGCGCGCGCGCGCGCGTGTGTGTGTGTGTGTTCATGCATGTGAAGTAGATGTGTAATAATGATAAAACGACTTTGTTCTTGCGTGTTCTCACGATCAGGGTAGCAATTTACCATGTATTTATTACAAATACCTAATATTCATGCTATCGACAGCAGAAAAAAATAGTTCAGCTGTCAGACCCTGGTAGGCTTAATGTGCTTAAATTCCTAGGTTGATCACACACCATTAACTTGAATATTTTACCTCCCCTTCTTATGGGGTGTATACGTACTTACACAATGATACGCGTGGCTAGCAAGTTTACTGCGTATTGTGCCCCAAATTAGCTATATTTCGTCAAAAAGAGTCCTTCATTCAAAACGATTTATAGCAAGTTTTTAACATCCTTTCTACAGTGCCATTGCTTTTGATTTACATTCCAGATAATAATATTGTATTGAAAAAAAAAAAAAAATGTCTGATTATAAACTGTCAAAATTATGTGCGAATAAATGACAGTAAAAAATACTAAATATGAATCAACCAAGTACTTTCTTATGATAGCAGGGCATGGCTACGCTAAATTTAACACATAGCAAGTAAGCTTATTTAGTACCCTTTTTTTTTTTTCCAGAAGATGATAATCCACAGAAAACGACTTGCCATGCTGAGAGGGAGACCCAAATTCTCGCTCTCCCTAGGAATGGTGTTTTGTGCTGTGTTACTCCTCAACATTAGTTCTTCGAGTGTTCTCGCTGCTACATGTCAAGGTTAGGTACAGAGATTTATTAATCATACGCATTGGTGTGGCATATTATCATCCCTCCTCTCAAAATTCAAGGGAATGGGAGAAGGAATTTACACGAAAACTTTAAACGATATGGATACGTATTTTTGTATTATATATATATATATATATCATATATATATAATTTTTTTTTTTTTGAGTGTTTATGGGGCTCCCAAGATGGCCTTCGACCTTTTCTCTGCCTTGAAAGCTAAAAGTATCGGTATTCAGAGAATTTTTTTTTTTTACCTTGCCACTTGCCACCGCCTATGGTCATATGACTCAAAAGGAGATATTGTATACTACAAAGTAAGCGTTTGTTTATGTGAACTTCACAATAATTTATTTTTTCTCTATTGATTTGGCATGTATTACATTCTATAATTTAGATGTCCTTCACAATGCGCTATGTGAAAACTAACTGAAAATGATAACATGTTATTGCTTATTTTCAGGTTACATGAATTAGAAGAAAATGCATTACTTTCCATACCTAAACCCTAATAGACTGGAACAATGTACTGATTGTTGGTTTTCCTCATTATTGCAAACAACATGATTATCATTAAAACATCCATATCACCATTAGTAATTTGTTAATTATTCATAATTCGGCTAAAACAGGTATAAAGATCGAGAGCATAGTTCAAAACTGGACCACAGAAGAAACTACAGAAGTGAACGTATGTCTCAGTTGTGGACAGAGGCTAGAACAGTCACTCTTGACTCAGTATGACCTCCTCATAACCAATGACCTTGGGAAATCCTGGCGTACGAGGGGAGTATTACAGAAAACAGATCGTCGCCTTTGCTTTCCCGGGGTGACTCTGGAAAAGGAGGATTTCGCCAAAACATTAACCTATACGGTCACAGAAAGTGGAGGCAATGAGCTGATTGAAGAGGTGGAGACATTCTTAATAGGTAACAATTATCATAATTATAATTATTCTTATTCTTCTTATTATTATGATGGTGATGATGTAATGGCTCAACAAATTCAACAAAAAGTCGGTTCAAAATTGATTTAAGTATTATCAATCCTTAAGGCCAAAAACCACGTCGACTCCAGAATTCTAACCATCTCTCTTTTATTTTCTGAATCAAACGCAAACACAGTTCCCAAGATAACCCCCATGAGCCAAGACATCTACGAAATATGCTGGGAAAACCCTGGGGATCTCACGTTCTTTCTCAAGCAAGAGGAGTCTGAGACACAGCAGACCGCCCCTTTCACCTGTGAGCGATGTTGCCGATATCTTATCTCGCAGGTGAGAGCTACTGTTACATTTGTTTTAGGAGGTTAGGGCAAGCTTCTGCTATGGATAAAGGATTATCCATTTTTGAGAAGAGCAAAAGTGTGGTACTAAGGCACCCATAGTGCTTATGGCAAATTAGAATAAGGCACTCCACAAGGGGGGAGGGGTATTGTCCTCTACTGTTTAATTTACTTATGCACTCTCTTTATAAGCTCAACACTGAGTTAGGAAACCTATGCAGCATTATATCCTATGCTAGTGACATTCTTATTCAGGTATTTGATTGGGGGGGATCATGTGCCTCCCTAAGAGTCCTAAGACTGATGTATGTTTCCCTTGTTAGGTCCATGATTGACTATGGATGCCAGATCCTTAGTATGTTGCTACCGAGTGCCCACCAAACCCTTGAAGTTTTACAGAACAAGGACATGGGAATTATCCTTGGATGCCCAATGATTGCTAAAGTTCTTGTTATGAGGAAAACGCTAGACCTCCCCTCTATTCACAGTCATGTCATCCAAGTTGAAATCAAACTCGGCATCAGACTTTTGCAGCTTCTACACAGACCAAGAATCTTCAATATCCTATCAAATGAGATAAATTATAGATCTAGGCATGCCCGGCCTCGATATCCCAATCTCATACAGTCTAGTTTAGAATGGAAAACCAAAACTGCTCAGTCTATTCTATTCTTTAAAGTATGGAACATGGAACCTGTTAACATTCCAGAAGCAATACTTGTTGCCCCGTGGCACAGAACTCATGTATATGTTCATATTGAGAAATCACCAAGGCTTAAATCCATGACTTCAATAACAGAACTAAAAGCTCATTACTTGAAATATATATATAGAATATTTTCCATGCCCCTCATGGTACACCCCCACTTGCAATCTAATGTGACACCCCCACTGATCCTTATGAAGCAGCAGGAATTGGTGTACTAATACTTGATATAGATCTTGAAGAAAGTGTGTATTTCCAGCTAGTTAAGCACAACTGATACGACTTAGCAGCCATAAGCCATGCCATTAAAAAAGGTAGTGAGCAGCAGCAATACTTTGCGATCTTTACTGACAGCCAAGATGCACTCCATAGGCTCACTGCATTTAACCCAGAAAACATGGCAGCTAGAAATATCCACCACATTTCTATACTATCAGAAAAGGGTATACGAGTGTCACTGGATAGCCTCTCATATAGGAATATCATGATGTGGCAAGGTTGATCAATTAGCCAAATAAGCACTTCTCCGTGAAGAACCATGTTATGCAGTATATCTCAATAAAACAAGAAAGAAAAAAAAGGGGGAAAGAAAAAAAAAAACGTGTCATCAGCGGTCTTCGAGTTTATAAAGGTATGGTCCATTGAAAAGAGGAAAAACGGACATGGTAAAATCTGACATTACGAAAGTATTGCAGGGACATCGGATATAGAGAAACCGTATAAAGTCTATAATGTACAGCTTCGGAGACAACAGGTTATATTGACTAAGCTACGCGTAGGATATCAGTACACTATACAATACGTAACAGGATGCAGTTTTGGAGGCAAAGCCAGTTTCATATCACCACTGCAAACTGTGCAAGGCTCCCAAGTCTTCTAATCTTACCCATTGCTTAGCTTGTTGCAGGAAAATTGGATCCTAACAAGCAAACAATACTGTCCACAGATTAGCACTTATTGATATATTAACTCTATTGTAGACACTGGTCTTGTCTTTGACGTAATGTAAAATGTAAAAGTTATTTTTTACCAGCAAGATGATAATTTACTTACGCAGTGTCAATGGCACAGCCCTTCAGACATGTATATAACGCTTATGTTTGAGTGGTAGCCCTCTACACAAATAGAAGCACAGCCAGTTTGGATTGATACTTTGGTATCTTACCCTGGCTTTTTGTACAGCATATACACTGTTCTGTAAATAAATATTATCAAATCAAATCAAAATCTCATGGCAGACGGCAGATTATCAAATTGCGACACAATATACATATATATATAGATAGATAGATAGATAGGTATAAACATATAATGATCAAAATAATGGTAAAATAACATTGATAATGCTAATAATTATAGTAAAAATAACAATTATGATAATGGATATGATGGTAGTAATAGTGATAACAATAATAATGGTAACGATAATGTTAATAATAATAATAATAATGATAATGTTATAAAGATGATAATGATATTAACGATAATATCAATGATAATAATGACAGTAATAATAATAGTTGCAATAGTAATGCTGATAGTACTGATAATGATGATGATGATAATGATGAAAAAAGAGATAATGGTAATGATAATGATATTATTGATGAAAATAATATTGATAATCATAAATGTAACATAATGATAATGATAACGACGATAATAATAATGACAATAACAGTAATGATAATAATGATAATAGCAGAAATATTACTACTACTGATAATAATGATGATAACAACAACAACGACATCAATAATAGTGAATAAACAAAGAATAGCACACCTCCCTTTCACACTTGCAGAGTCCAGGCGACCTCGTGACCCTGGAAACAGCTGGTACGAAAGACTCCTTCGCCAGACAGCTGGTGCAAGTCCGCCTGCCTGAAAATCTACGTACGTTGCGCCTCTCACTCTCACTCTCATTCTCTCTCTCATAATCATCATCATCATCATCATCATCATCATCATCATCATCAGTATCCTCTTCATCATCTTTTTCTTGTTCCTGGCCATTCTCTAAGAGAAATGAAATGACCGAGCAAAACTGATCTTGTTTTTTCAAGGCGCTTCCTCTTCGTATGCATGCTTCTAAAACCTTTCTAAAAAAAAAAAAAGTTCCAGTACACTTTAAGCTTATCGAATTTCACTCGAATCTCCCCTTAGGTCGTATCATCATGGCCGTAACGTCATTGACCTTGGGATTAGATAATGATCATAAATCTTCGAGAAAAGGTTACCGGACAGAACTGAATCCGCTGAATACCTCTTTAAGTTGTGGAGAGCCATGCTATATTGTTTTCATACACTCACCTACATACGCATATATATATATGTGTGTGTGTGTGTGTGTGTGTGTGTGTGTGTGTGTGTGTGTGTGTGTGTGTTTGTGTGTGTCCTCACCTTGGATTTCATACTTCCATACATTTACTCGTTTATCTTGTTAACACACGTTTCAATTTCGCGACGTCATTTTGAAAATGAGACCGGAAAACATGATAATAATGATGATTATTATTATCCTTATCATTACTGTGATGATAATAATAATAATCATAGTAATGATAATGATAATTGTGATAATAATAGTATTATTAATAATAATAATAACAACAATAATAATAAATATAATGATGGTAATAATGGTGATGATAATGATAATGACAGTGATGATAATGATAATGATAATAATAGTGATAATAATAATAATAATAATAATAATGATAATGATAATAATGATTGTTATCATCTTTACTATCATCTTAATCGTAGCAAACTACAAAAAAAGATAAATATGAATACACACATACACACAACAAAGCATTGAAACATTAAAGGCGGTTTATCAGTTCAGCAACCTAATTTCTTTCTTCCAGCAAAATCTAAAAAATCCCTTATCATCAAGGAGCTTCACAAGGTATCCAGGGACGACGACCCGAGTGGAAGAGAACAGAACATGAAGGTTTATTTGGATCCCAACGAACCACCCGAGGCAGACCATTTCACTTTATACCTTGTGACCAGCGAAAACCAGATACCATATGCCTTTTATAAAAAACACGATGCTGCTGTGATCGAGTTCTCGGGGAATTTCGTAGATTCGAACCATGTCATCATAAAAGCTGAGAAGGACGGCGCAATGACGGGGTTTGGCTATGTGAGCCGGGATATAGCAGGTAAATGCCCATTGGAAGTGTTGGTGCTGACTAGAAGGTATGGGCAGGTTTTTTTAAACTGTGTGTGCTCGCCGATTTGTAAATTGTTCGTAAAGTGTTCTCTCTTTTTTTTTTTTTTTTTTTTTTTTTGTGAAAATTGTTTTAAAGCAAATACTAGATTCGTTACCCCAAGTTTACCTCCCTGTCCTCAGCAGGTGTCTTGAATAAACAATACACTGTATGTGGATAATTAAGAAATGGTTTCCGCTGTTTCCAATGGTTAGTTGTTCACTTCCCTCACAGACACATATTCCAGGCTCAAATGCACAGGCTTTAAATAAACAATCGAGACATGTACTTCTCTGTATCTCATCCCCGAATCTTCCCTCACAGACCCGGGTTCTAGGGTGGCGAGGGTAGGGGACTCCAGCGCCCCGTCCCTCAGGGTGGATCCAGGGGCTCGAGGCCAAGTGGACGTCCCTGACAAGACTCCCTGCGCGGGAGGCTCTGGCCCTTGCTACTACGTCGGCCAGACCGCCCCCCTGCCCCCCCTCTGCGATAACTTTCCCGATATCATATTCTGCGACGCCGTTGTATCGGAAGTGCAGAGTGAGTGACGAGCTCTCAACCTCAGTAGTGAGGTCTGGGAAGGAATGCGTCATCTATCCAGTTTATCTAAGTTGTCTAGATTTGACATGCTCGCGAAGTGCCTATTACTGCCCAGAAAAAAAAATATTTCCTTACAACCTGCTCCATAATAAAACTGGCTAACACAGTGAAGGTGGAAAATGTACACCCAAATAAGAGAAGAAAAATAACAATCTCATTTCCTTCGTAAATTGTTAGATAGTATGAACTATACTTTTGCCTGTAATATTTGCACGAGTTCTCTTGACTTCCTTCCTATGTTCTGCCAGACTTCTGTCTTGTATTCACACGCCCCCCCCCCCCCACCCCCTCAGACCCGACCGGCGCCCCGGCCCTGGAGCTCCGCAACCGGCAGGAGCTGCGAGTGCAGCAGCCCCGGCCCGACGGAGCGCGGACTGAGGTCGTGGTCTCCAGGGACGGCTCCATCCTGTCTCCCCCCGACGACTTCGGCTGCGACGACCTGGGCGACGGCATTTGCTCGCAGCCTGTGGCCGTCGCCGACGACCTGGACGGTTTCGACGTGACGCTCGTCGTGCTGGACGGCGACGGCTACGTCACGGCGTCACTCGCTGTGCCCTTCGAAGGTACTCTTTCTGTTGTTACCGCTTTTCATTTTCGTTTATCATCATCTTTATTTCAATCATCAGCAACACATGTACATATTTAAGAGGCGGAATGCCGAAAGACACCAAGACCTCTCTCGTAAAGAGAAGGAAGAGGTCTTGTCCTTCGTCTTTCCCTTCCCCCTGAGTCAAAGGCCAACTAACAAGCATCTTCTTCGCCCCGCAGTGCACGGCGTTGTCGCGTTCTCCCTCTCCTCGGACGTCCTGCAGGTGGAGGTCGACCCTCGATCGAGGGGCACGTACGAGGTCACGCTGCCCGACCTCTTGTCCCCTCCCGCGGTCACCGTGGAGTGTCAAGCTGGGTCGCCGTGTCGCGTCTGGTTCGCCGGGGTGGAAGCGCCCCCTTCAGTGAGCGTCAAGAAAGAATCTAATACCGTTTATGAGGATATATCCGCAGGTATTACGGTTTATTACTGCTTCTTAGTTTTTTATAAATAGCGACTCTTATTGACCTTAGATGATACTTTTTCATCCTTCAGTACTGCTGATCCTATCCTTGGTGTCTTTACCTTTACCGATGTAATACGCACGTGTACGCAAGGGCGTGTCGCACGCCGTTTAGAACCAGTCGACTCAGACCCCGCTTCCGCAGGCCCACCTACTCCGGCGTCCCGAGTCGAGCGCCTCACCTCGCGCGGCGCCGACGCCAGCATGGACGTCGAGGTGGCGACGGGCAGACCCGTGACACGTGCCAACCTCGTGACCTTCTCGAGCGACGTCGCCACGGACGCCGACTGCGAAAGCCTCGCGGCGACGCCTTTGGAGTTCGGCTTCTCGGTGGCTGCAGCTTCACGCGACGCAGGAGAGTGGAACTTCTTGGTCGTAGGATACGGCGACGGCGAAGTCCTGCTGGAGGCCGGCCGAGCGAAGGTAACACTCTCAGGTAAGGGCCTCCGTTTCTGTTATGGCCTTCTTACGTGGCACTCGCTCGTTTGCAGGCCGTCTGCACTACCACCACCAACTCGTGTCACGAAGAGAGGGAAGGAATCTAGTGGAAATCAGTACTAAACACATCATATTTGGATTTAGTTGCAAGTCTGCCTTTAAAATTTCCCTAATTAATGGATACATTAATAACCTGCCCTTGATCTTTAAAATCTTTGAAGTATTATAGAAGTGAAATGCCCATAAATTCATATTAGTTTCATAGGAACCACTTTACCATAATGACTTATTTTCATCCCACGTGGGTCCACGTAATATCTAGAATCAGCCATGCATGTCTTGCAAATAAATTGACGAATAGATAAAGCAATCAAATAAGGCATTCCTAATTGTCGTTTCGTTAGCAGCCGCTGTTGGGTAATATTATGCCATCTGTCTTTATGGAAGTTATGGGATAGCGATCCAACCCGTAAATTAGTTGTATTACAATATTTGCATAACAAGAAAGATATGTTAAATATACAAAATGTAAGCATAAACTATTGAGAAAAGGGAATACCTGGAAAATAAACATTACAGTGACCAACATTCATTTAAATTTCCAAAGCAAGACTTCAACGCAAAGAAATAATTTAGAACTGGATTAATTCACAATACTGACATAAACAGGAACGTTTTCAAATGCAATAATGCAAACAAACATTGTTTTAATCTAGGAATTATTTGAATTTCAATATTAGAATGATCACACATTCAATTTAAATACTAGAACATTATTTCAAACAGGCAAAATAACCAAATAATCACTTTGTGAAATATACACCATACACAACAAATGCATAATTATATAAAACATTAACCCTTAGTCATTGTTCGATTCTTATCAATCGAATAAACTTAAATAAAGAAACTTAAAACACAGGCCACTGGGCCAGCAGCAAACTGTCCGAAGATTAAAACCACAGCTTATCAAATCACGCAGCATCCTCAGTTACACAAGATCACAGTCTATTGGCAGGATAAACAGACTGAATCATGATGGGTGACCGTGCAAATCCAAAAAGGAGAGAAATTATCTCAAGCATGTGGCGGACAGGGAGACACCTACTTGCCCCCCCCCCCAAAAAAAAAAAAAGGAAAACACAGTGTATTAACGATAACAAAGCACAGCGCCTTGCGACACCAAACACAATCATTCATAATTCAGATCCTTGCATTCTTTATTTATAAACAGTTGTAATCTATCAATAGAGATTTACAATTTGGGGAAAATCACAAAACAACGCACACGATGAGTAGTGAGCCAAGACGGTGAAGAAATTCAATTGAAATAATAATAATAATAATAATAATAATAATAATAATAATAATAATAATAATAATGATAATAATAATAAATACCTCTCGGTCCGCAGCCATGGACTCCCGGGTGGGCGTGGTGGGCTCCGCCCTGGGCTCCCCAGACGCTTCTGTCAGGGTCGACGTCGGGAGCCTAGATGACGTTAGTGTCGAGGGCG
Source organism: Penaeus chinensis (assembly GCF_019202785.1). Taxonomy (NCBI): domain Eukaryota; kingdom Metazoa; phylum Arthropoda; class Malacostraca; order Decapoda; family Penaeidae; genus Penaeus; species Penaeus chinensis. The sequence goes on along the minus strand of NC_061826.1, from coordinate 41,729,633 downwards.
TCGGGTCGTGCGCGAAGCCGGACAGTCCCTGCTACTTCCTGACGGAGGCGCTGACGGCGGGCACTCTCAGGCACTGCGTCACCATCGCCAATTCGGCAGGAGGCGGGAGCAGTGACGTCTCTCAGTGTGACGTGTCTTTCACGCCCTTTAAACGTGAGTGATATTGCTTCCATTGTTAATAATACCAATGTAAGATGATATAATCCAGTATGTAATTATCTTTGTCGTTTACAAGTGATTACTGGCTTGAAGAAGAAAAGAAAGGATATCATCTTTATAATTTGTTTTCTTTTATCATTTTCATTATTAGCATTGTTAGTATTGTTTTTTTATTGTCGTATTGATTATTTTTGTTCCCATCGCCGTCTTTCCTTGCATAATAAGCATAACTACTGATTTTTCATAATTGTTTACTTCATTAGTATTATCTATGGTACCATTAACAGGCCTTAAAAATAGTACAGCTATTGTTATTATTTTGTAATTGTTAACATGTCATTATATCCATCTCTATGACTAAGATCGGCTTTTGTCTGAGCAAATTACTCTTTGCATTCATACATCTGTTCCCATCTGGTCTAACGCTTGTAATCCCCTTCTGATACTGTATATCAAATAGAAACAAGAAAATGAAATGAACTGACGGGACAAATTAAATAATCATGTATATTAAGAATAATATACCCTCCCCCCTTTCACCTTTTACAAAAGAAAAATGCTTCGCAAAATTAATACCCACACGCATAATTACACAAACAAATAAACCATTAATTATTAGAAATAATATGACCAACTCTTCCCTATGTACTTACACTTGCCAAATAGATGAAGTACAGATATTTAGGATCATATGCCGACCTCTTCACTCCCATAGCGATGGTCCAAGAACCAATGTTAGAGCTGGTCGACAGAACTATCCTGAAGGTTACTCCCGAGACGTCAAATTTCCATTCTCTCGAGGTGGTGGCTTTCAACCCGCAGACTGATGACCTTCTTAGTAAACCAAGGTAAGACGACGAGGTAGATTTTATGTAAATTAAATGGATTCTTTTTTAATTAGCCAGTGAATATATGGACAGTCATAACTAATATATATGTAAGAAAGTATAGTTGAGCTGTTATTATTAATTATATATGTAATATTGGTTAGATTACTTAACGAAGGCATGCTTTATTATAGTTGTGGTTACAAAATACTGTGCTGATTATGTAGCTGATTTCAGACTAAATTCAACATCAAAAGTCATGAACATCTTAAAACTAATCTTTTGTACCATGTGACTTCAAACTTCCCTTTGAAAATAGACAAAAAAAAACTTTCACAATAAGGTTAGATCAGCTTTCATTATAGTTTCTATCGAACAATCTCTAGGCTTGGCGATACTGCAGGTAGAATTTCACTGGGAAATACCTTTATACAGTAATAGCAGATGGCATATTTAAGCATTTTCTTGATGCTGTTCAGTGTTTTGGTTTCTCTGGCAGTAAGCAAACCGATTCAACTTTCTCTCCGAGGAATGAAATGAAACTTTGGGTTGTCTAAGTGTGGAACTGAAAACTGCAAAGGAGTTATTTTTTACGTTTTAGCGTTCATGCTGTATGGTAGCTAACAAACTGTGATTAGTAATGGCGTTATTAATATTTTTGCTACCATTATTAACAGCAGTAGTATTTTTTATTGATCTGTTGATTGATTTTTTTATTATTATTATCATTATTATTATTATTATTATTATTTTTTTTTTTTTTTTTTTTTTTAAACGAGGGCCATATATATTACGGAGGCTAATATTCCCAAGTTTTAGCAGTTTCTGAAAAGAAATTCTTTACGTGGTTGAATTTCTTTATTTTCTCCTTAGTTCTTGTTTTCTGGTGATCAGAGGTGTCAGCCAAGTGTGGAATACGGCGCCAAGAATAAAACAGTAGATTTGTCTGATGTAGCTGGATAAGAGTGAGGAATGAGATCACAAAGTATTTTCTTGGCAGGAGATCTTTATAATATTGTATTCTTCATCAGTTACACTCACCCCAAAATCTTATGTTATGTATACACATCGGATAATAATGTTAGGTTAATTGTCGGTCAGTATTTTGATGAAGCGTAATGTAGTCCTCTTTTCTAAACCTTAGTTTATAAGGTTCCTGTAATATAACCATAGCATGGCGTCCTCATTTAGATGAAGGAGAAACAGGAAAGAACCAAGTTTTGAACCTTGAGGAATGCCCTGTTTGACCCATTGTTTTGGAATGGCATAGCAAACATGCCATTTCCACTGCCATTTTAGTTTGTTAACTGTTTACACATATATGGATCCACAAGTGCTTAGTCAACCGTAGGTCTATCAGTGTGCAACAAATTTCACAAAAAAGGCATAGGGAACAGTACCTATACCTGCGGCAATTGAGCTAATGACTGTAGTACATTGATACCATATATCTATCTGTCTATCAATATATGAAACACAAACGCATATATATGTGTGTGTTGAAGGAAGTGATCACGTGCTTTACTTACCTTTACTTCTGTATATATACAAAACCACACGTACAGGGTGGAAATAGGGAAGGGGCTTGGAACTATACGAAATGGGGACGACCTTTGATTAAGGCTGATCATCTAAGCAGCGCTCATATTTTTTTCTCCTAGTCCGCTGTGCACTCCAGAGCCCGGCGGATCCTGTATTCAAGAGGTGGACATTACAGAAGGACTCCTGGACTTCAGGGTGCTTGTAGTGGGGGTGGACGCGGCAGGGGAAACACAAGAGTCTGTTCTTTCTCCTTTCTATGGTAAGTGAGAAAGGGAGAAGGAGTGGGAGTAGGGAGGAAAAAACAGAGATAAATGTCTACGTCTGTATAACTAACGAATCCCTAAGAGTCCAAGACATGCTTACAAAATCAACTCATTCTCAGATTACATAAAACAATATAATATATTCTTTTACCTTTGTAGACTTCATGACCCACGCCCAGCACTTCAACAACGGTACTGACCTCGAAGTCCGCTGGCGAACCTCCAGTGAGCAGACCTTCAGTATCAGCATTGAGGACGATGTTTCGGGTGGCTTCACAAAGACGTCCATAGCATGTGGACAGGACCCAAGGACATGCAAAGCTTATTTCACCAAGTTAAGCACAGAGGTGGCTCATAAGGTGAAGGTGACGAAAGATGAGACGGCCGTGTCGGTTTCCGTTCAGCCAGGCCAAGGTAAGGAAGATTTCCAGAGTGGGTTTAGTCTGAAATAGACGAAGCATGGAGGCATAGACAGAGAGTGTGATAATATTATGAACCTCCGAGGCAGATGTGTATATATATGGCTCTGCTCCTTATTTCCTTCCCAGTCTTCGAAATTGCTAATAAGCTCTTACACCTCTCCTACCATAAAAGATAAGACTAACAGATCCTCTCTTTCCAAAGATGCCACGACGCCCCTTTCCATTACGCGAATCTCCAAAGTCTCAACACTGCGTCCTCAAGCGCAGCTGACGATCTCGTCCGCCGTAGACGTCGAAGCGGTGAAGTACCTCGAGTACGTGGTGATCGAACCCCCTGTTGGCAGCGATATTGTTCAACACATTGCCTTCGCAGACTTCAGTGACATCATACACACAGGCAACACCATAACATTCGAAGACGTAGAAGCGCCGAAGACGGGCGTCGAAGTGACGGTGATGGTCATTGCGCACGCGGGCGACGGCGCGGACTCGGACGCCCTGGCCTTCGGGAAGGTCTTGATCACTTTTGAAGGTAATTGGGAAGTGCGGAAGTACAGTGGTCCTGCCAGAGGTAGTGCTGTTAGCGGGATCAGATAGATATTTATTGAATGCATAGTTTCGAATGATAAAGATTGCTATGAAAATCACGATACAGTATCATCTTTTTTACACTTGCTTTCAGTTATATGTATTTAGTCTATTAATTTTCTCCTTATCAATAATGAGAAATTAAGTGACACTTTCCTTCCCATCTTCTTAGTCCATTAATTCCCTCATTACTAGCATTACCGTTGTAACATATATAACATAATATGTGATATGCCCCTCGCCTTCGTCCAACAGATATCAAGCTCCCAATCATGACGAAAGTGGGAACAGAAGCGTTCCAATCCCTCAAAGTGGAGACGAGAGCAATGGCAGTCAATGTGAATGGTGTCCTGTGTGAAGCCAGCACAATCTGCTACGATTTGGAGCCACATAATATCCTGGAGCCTCCCGAAGTCTGCAGGAACAACACCCCGACCGTCGAGCAGTGTGACATGACGGCAGCATACGTACAGCCAGAGGGTAAGTTTAGACAGGGAATGACAGGGAATACAGGGACATTGGCAAGGGAGCACAAAAGCCGCGCAAGGGGAGTTTAGTCTGACACGCAAAGCACTGTGGCTGTATTCCAGTTCAGTTCATTCATGCTGTGCTTGTTTCTGTTTAGATCAGTAGTTCTCAGCTTATACGTCGTGCCACACAAGTGTACTCTTAGAGGGTGTCGCATAAACTTGTATACTTCTTGCCTTTGGAATTACATTTTTTTAAGTTTGATGTAAAGAGGATATAAAACGAGAGAATAAATCATAGCACAGAGTTAAAATTAATACGTTTCCCCTCAAACAGCTCTGATCGATCCGTCGGTTCAGCTGAGCTTCACCGGCCAGTCTGAGGAGGACCTGACTGTCGCCGCCGAATTCTCCGAAACGTCGCTCACAGTGGAAGCGAAACTCTACATAGGCTTGGAGGATCTGACCCCGGAGCCACTAACCTGCGATATCACTGGCCAATCGACAAAGATCTGCGCATTCAAGGTTGAGCCAAAAGTGACGGAATTTAAGATTTTGCTGATGGTTTTAGATGCTCAAACGATTGTGGTACAATCTCATGTTGTGGAATTTGAAGGTAAAGTTTTTTTTTTTTTTTTTTTTTTTTTTAATTCATTTTACCTATTTCAAATAACCCTGGAAAAATATTCAATAAAAAATCTAAACAAACACATTCACCTGATGAATTTATAATTCGCTTTTTTCACAATTTCACCAAAAATCTTACAAATATATATATATGTGTGTGTGTGTGTGTGTGTGTGTGTGTGTGTGTGTGTGTGTGTATATATATACATATACATATATATGTACATATATAAAATTCCAGATTTCCAAACTCGAATTCGACAACTGACATCAAACGCCATCGAAGTCCGTTGGCGAGCTTCACAAAACCAGGAATACGACGTCGAAATCTTTCCTGAAGTCAAAAGTAGCTTCAGCAACACTTCAGTACTGTGTGGAGGTGAAAAGCCTGAAGACAGCGACCTCTGTCTGGCTTACTTCATAGCGTTAGACCCCACTGAGAATTATACGGCCAGTGTAAGGACGAGAAACAGCGAGATGAGTGTGCTGGCGGTCGTGCAGATGGAGGCTCGCGTGGAAGGTAAGCCTCACGTAATACCGTGCCCTTTTAGCCACTTTTATTACATCTAGCATTTTTTACTTCCATTTCTTTCTCTTGCCGAATTAATACATATGTATTTGTTTTACAAATATTTACGTAGGTAGCAGAAGCGATATTTAATCTGTACAGTAACATATACATATATTTCTATATAATATATACAAGCCATCTACAATAACTTTATATCTCTTCTATCACTCCAGCGTTAAACATAACAGAACTGACCCTCGCCAAGACTGAAGACGCGAGTACAGAGCTTAACGTGTGCTTTATCGAGAGACAACTGGCGGAAAACGAGGCTCGGATAGAAGAGAAAAACCTTCTGTACAAATTAGTGGCGGTGGATGCCACTGGACGACAGTTACGGATGACGTCGAATTCCTCTCTCGTATCCTCATCCGTCCTCGAGGGGAAGCTGTGTCTCGGTCCGCTCCCTCTTGACTTCGACTTCGACTTGAGTGACAAGGTCCGGATTCTCGTGACGCAGGAGGACCTCGATACTGACGAAGTCGTAGCTGGAGACGTCGGGGTGTTCCTTTTGGGTGAGTTCGGTTCCCTGCTACGTCCACTCCTTTTTGTGTCCTGCTGTGTCTTACGGGAGGTTCTGTGAGCAAAGGACCCTACCACTCACACCATGTGTTGCTTCTACACCGCCCCTTATGCCATCACTTTTCATCTGTTTCTATCCATATTTACATATCTATTCCTCTCTCTTATGACATGCCTTCTCTTGCTCTTTTAATTCCTATAATATAACGGTCTCCCATATTTTCCTTTTCTCTGTTTCTATTTCATCACTACCTACGTTGTGTCTACGTGTTCTCGATTAACTGTTAAGGTAAAAAAGAGCAAGTACTGTCTTTATCAATAATTTCTTTTAGCAAGAACCATCTGCTGATTAGCTTCCACGAAAGAAAGTAATACCATCTTTATAACATATCTCCTGGTCGTTCTTCCACTCAAACCATTGATTCTCTCGTCCTTTTCATCTCCATCACCAAATTTCATCCACATTTTCCTTCTGTCCACCTATTTATCTCTCTATCCATTCACTTATCCCATTCTCTCTCTCTCTCTCTTTCGCTACAAGTGCCACTATCTCTCCATCTCTCGCGTCCATCCACAATAATCCACAAGCGACAGAAAAAACGGGATTACTCCTTTACATATCATTGGTTTTATCACTGTTGTTGTTTTATTATTATGGTTATCATCGTCGTTATTATGTGTTGTTTCATTACCACTGTTATCGTTATTATCATATGTTGTGTTATTATTTTTGTCATCATTTTTAACACGTGTTGTTTTATTATTCTTGTTATCATCATTATTATCAAGTGTTGTTTTTATTATTATTGCTATCCTTTTTCTCACGTGTTATTTTCGTATTGTTGTCATTGCCATTATTATCACCGCTAGTACACCACCCCACTTACCGCAGACCTTCGCCAAGTGGACGTGAGGCAAGTGGGCGCGAAGACCGTGCGGGCGAAGTGGACCAACAACAACGGGGCCCTCAGCTTCGACGTCGGGATTGGCGTCGACGACCTCTTCTCCGTGGAGTGTGGCGTGGGGGGGGACGCCGAAGAAGAGTGCTTGCGATACCTCCACGTGGAAAGCACAAGCAAGCAAGTCACGGTTACGTTGAGGGAGATTGGGCTTAGTGTGGACCAGCAAGTGGAGGTTACACTCACGCTGAGGGATTTCGATGGTAATTTATTGTGTGTGTTTCTAAGATGCAGGCCTGTGAATGGTGTCTCCTTTATATAAGAATTTTAGGCCAAGGTCATTCTGTACCGTGTAGGCACCGCGTGAATGAGTGAGATCGCCTATTTACTCTCAACCAACGGAATGTGTTTCTGGTAACTCCTCAGAAGCTTGGCAAACAGACTACACAGATATGAAAAGTTATTTTAGTAGTGCTGCTTTCAGGGAATTGTAGCGAGTCATGCATTGAAATATTTTTATTGCGTCAAAAGGCACTGGTTTAAGGATGTCCGTCAGCCCAGTGGTCTTTCACTTCTAACACACACACACGTACATACCTACTGAGAACAATATCTTCAAAAACTAGTGACGTAGTAGACTGAATTTGCTAAATTCATTTTAAGCAGAGCAAACCAGAGCTCGACCATTATTCATAAGGTAGGTTAGAAATCTGCAATATTGTTATAATTATTTTTTTCCGTTATATCCCCCCCTGGATCACGGGGGCCAGGGTATGTGCCTTATGTTCCCTGGGGTGAACATACTTCTGCTTTCAGGATCTTTCTTCCCAGCTTTGCCCCGCCATTTATCCTGTGAACCTTATTTCCTCGTCCCTAGACATACAAATAAGCAAAACGGATTTAACTTGGGACGGTCGTCTGCGCGTCTGCTTTGAGCCCAACTCCATGGATTCGCTTTACTTCCTGGCTTTGGAGAATGAGGAAGGCGCCGTTCAGGAGGTCCCCCAGCTTCGCCCCTACGTTGAGGACGGCCTCACCTGCGTGTTAAGCAATGACGCCATGCAGACAGAAGGATACGTGTCCTTATGGGCTCTCTTAACAGCCTTCGACGTCTCTGGCGCAGTAGTGCAAGCCTCTGGGAATACTAATGTCACCGACTTTTGTGAGTTTGTGTTATGGTCCTATTTACATGTATTTCAAATTATAAGTGAGCGTGTTTTTTAAACAAGACTAAGACAGTCTTCAGCTCATCTCCTCCAGAAGATAACTCGATGGGTTCCGCTCCTCTTGTCCACAGTCTTAAGCTCCAGAAGAAGAGTCAGCGCGGCCTTGAACGCCGACACCCACGACCTCCTTGTGTCGTGGTTCCTCCTCAGCGATCCCAGAACCATCAGCTCTTACGACGTGACGCTCGAGGAGACCACAGCAGACGGCACGAACGAGCTGGTGACTGTAGGGAATACCGAATCGTCCCACGTCTTCAACGGCACGAAGGCAGGACGCTACTGTGTGTGCGTCGTGGCATATGTGAAGGAAAACAACGTGACCAGCCAAAAAGTGTGCAGTGCTATTCTCTCCATACTTCAGTCGGATGGTAAGAGGCCTTCACCTTGTAAGGTGGAAATATATATATACACACATACATT
>NC_061826.1:41716103-41718603 GCF_019202785.1 Penaeus chinensis | reverse complement strand
CTAAACAGAAATACGATTTCTTTTCTCCGTTGTGTTATTCCTTATTTTTAAGGACTTTTCGCACAATCCCTAAACTGAAGAACACAGAAATGGTTTCTGATTAAGGTGACTGACTGATTACTTAAAGTCATTTAGCGCTAAGGATGATCGCCTGCATTCGTGGCCCAAAAACCAAGACTTCAAGACTTCGTCCAGTCACCCTCTCGCCCTTTCTCTTCCTCCGTCCTGGCCTCAGAGGGATACCAGCCACTCGAGGTGCCGAAGGACCTTGCCCTTGAGGACGAGGCGCTCCACTGGCCTGACGTCATCGGGGCTGCGAAATACCAGGTGGAGTGGCGACCTCGCTACGAAGGCGGCCTCTTGGAAGGAGGTCTGGAGGAGGTCACTGGCACGACCTGGCTGACGCAGGACCTCGCTCCGGGGGCGTGGGTGGTGGAGGTCAGGGCGGCCTCGGACACGAGTGTGAGCGAGGCCGCAACCATCAGGATATCGAAAATTGGTGAGCTTATATTTCTGTGTAAACAAATGTTTATAGTTGATTCGAGCTTTATTTATTTACTTATTGATCTATTTTTTTGCTGAAGTCTGTTTTCTCGCCAGCTGTGTCTTTTGAAATATCAATTTCAGACATTCTAATAGACAATTAAGTAAAAATCCGCGGGTAATGTTGTTCCGGGAATGCTGTTGCCACAAGCGTTGGGAACCGATAGTGTGTGTATATGAATATATATATATAAACATACACACACACTTGTATATATTGCATCTGGCTCTTATTCCCGCCTCCACCAGGAATCGCATTCAGCCAAACGACGCAGACGAGCAACAGCCAATTGGAGGTCAGCTGGTGGGAAGAGCCCGTTCCCTCCTGCGCACAAACTCCCTGCAAATATATCATTACCCTTTTTAAAACTAAGGACAATTACATACACTACTGTTCGGGACAAAGAGGAGACTGCACGAAGCTGCTGGACGTGAAAGGAGCGTCGGAAATCGTGGTGGAGGTAAAGAGAGAAGCGTCCTCGAGTTTGGTGAGCCCGAGAGTCTTCACGTTCGAGGGTGAGTGGCTTCGAGAGGGACCGCGGTGGGGGGCGGCGGTCCGGGCGTAATTTTTTCATGGTCATTTTTATTATTATTAGCATTTCTTTTACAATTTTTATTTCTTGTTGATTTCAATACTTGTTACTTCTGTTGTTTATCCTTTTTTATATAATTATCACTTCTGTTTTCTTTTATTGACGTTCGTAAATAAAATGTATCAACTAGGTTAATAAGAGTAACAATAGCTAGAGGAATGACAACAGAAATGGTGATGATAATAAAAGCAACAACAATAAAAACAACAATAATGATAACAATAGTAATAATAATAATAATAATAATAGTAATAATAATAATAATAATAATAATAATAATAATAATAGTAATAATAATAATAATAATAATAATAATAATAATAACAATAGTAAGAAAAAATACGTGCATAAAACTTTAAGTACATCTACACCGACATCAGCTCAAACAACAAATAAAATAATAACAATACCGACACGGACACAAGCACACCCACAATACCAACAAGGCCCCGGCGCGAGGCCACCAAGCACGGGAGCACATTTCCGGCCAGGCAGACCGACGCTCGCACTGACCCCCTCCTCCCCCGCAGCCGTGGCCGAACTGCGCCAGAGCTTCTCCTCGGGCGGCGAGGCGGTGACGCTGTCGTGGGCGGAGACGAAGGGCGCCAAGCTGTACAACGTCACCCTGTTCGCCGACGCCGCCTCGGCCTCCGTCAGGCGGACTGAGATGATCAGCCGGCAGACGTGAGTCGCCGGCCGGGAGGGGCGTGTGCGTGTGTGTGTGTGTGTGTGTGTGTGTGTGTGTGTGTGTGTGTGTGTGTGTGTGTGTGTGTGTGTGTGTGTGTGTATTCTGTGTACATGAAGAATATATAATGTGTTTTGCTTTCACGTTCCAATGCAACTTCTACTTCAATTGTAAAACTGCGATAATGTTAACAGACAAAAATGATAATGGAATAACCACAATGCCCAATAAAGATAACAAATATTAAACAATAATATCGAAAAATAACAATAGTAAAGATATTAATCCCGAGAATACCTTTGCACTGTGCCGTATAGAGAACATCATCATTAGTACACAATATGCAATTAAATAAATATAATCCCTCTAAAATGACCTATTTTTTTCTACTGATCAGATATATTTTGAAGGGAAGTGATCTGGTTGGTAGTGTGTTCCAAGTTCAACCCTGCGCAGATAAATACCACTGTGGCGACCCTAGGAATATCACACTGCAGGAGATTTCAGGTACGCAGTAAGGGAAGAGGGAAAATAACAAAGCCTACGGGCTAGTACAGTGGTAACTCATCCGAGGAGGCGCAAGAAGTTGCAATTGTCGCCCGGAGGTTACTGCTGAGGCTAGGCACCACGGCGGGTAAGGACTAAGCTCAGCCGAGTCAGCACCAGCTGACACACGTTA
>NC_061826.1:41683603-41711103 GCF_019202785.1 Penaeus chinensis | reverse complement strand
AAGTAATAAAAAAGGGTAGCCTACCATGTATTGTTTGGTACTGAGCAGTCGTCAGTTATTGTTATATACTAGTTATTGCGCGATTAACGTAAGCATTTTGGGATTTTCTTGTAGAAACTACCAGGTATTCACTTGTATCGCATTTTAAACTTAGTGTCATATCTAAGCCGACATATTATGAAAGTTAGATGTATTTTAATTTGCTAGAATAAGTGTAAAGCAAATCGTATAAAATAGACAGTACATATACACAAACACACGCACGCACATTTACATCATAAATACATTCATACATACATACCGTACCTATTGTATATATTACCTATACACTTAATTTCACGAAAAAAATGTGAAATTGTTGAAAACTGTAATTTAATGTACTAGTACTTAGATGAATATTCGCCTCAATTTTCTTGCATCGGGAGCAAAATTGTACTTAGATTAATTACCAATATAGATTTAATTACTGTAGAAAATATTAACATTTTATAATAAATATTTTGTCACTCGGGACTTTTATTTCAAAATCTTTGTGTGAATTCAGTGATGTTAACATTACAAAACAAAAAAAAACAAAAAAATACAAAACGCTATGGTGATTGCAACATGTAAGAATATAATTTGAATGTTATCCGAGTTTGATAAATGTATCATATGTATCTACATACGTCATGTTTATGCTGATTGCACAATCGGAACTGCTGGCAGAGTATAGAACGATGTCTGCACCATCTATCTATCTATCTATCAGGGCCGGAGTCGAGGGAAGGGAGGAGGGGGAACAGGGAGAAAATCATTGTTTGAGACTGAAGGAGACCAGAGGGGGAAGGAAGGGTTTAATTAGGATGAAAAGTGGTCGTTTATAATGTTTATTTAGGGTGAGAGACGACGTGTTTATTTAGGCTGAGAAAGGTTTGGTTTATAATATTTACGGTGAGAGACGGCGTGCCTTATTTAGGGTGCGAAAAATGTGGATTATTCGGGGCGAAAGAGTGGAGTGTTTTGTATGCAAGTTGAGAGACGGCGTGAAATAGGAATGGCCGTTTTGGATGAGGGGATCGAGTGGTTTACTTTGAACGAGGAGGGTGTAATTTGGTTTATCCAGGCTGAGAATAAAAGGAATACAGACAACAAAGAAGTTTAACCAGAGGAAGGATTGAGGGAGGAATGACTCTTACTCATGAATAGAACTTACCGGAAATTCTGGCCGTTATCTCAATCCTCAAAAATACTTTTGTGATTCAGAACAACCGCACATGAAACACCGGCCCCGCTCAGTTGTTCTTACTGATAAAACGCCTTATCAAGGGACAGATAAGCGACGCAAATAAAGAATGAAATGTGTATCTCTGTTTATCTTGATATATCCTACGTATAATATAAGAAGTATTTCAATATAATCTTTTGAGATTCGTATTTAGATAAAAAACAAATTCACTTAGAGGAAACTGTAAGGCACTAATGGTTAAAGTTTAGGCTTTATTATTTCGAAAATTAACATCTTAATTAAGAACAAATACTTATTTCAGTGAAGAGATTACTTTGAATATATATATAATATATATATATTATTTTCTGCCCTAATGTAAAAATAGACATGATATATATGTAAATATATAATATATATATATATATATATATATATTATATGTCTACACATATATACGTATTCATATATATATACATATATATATATGTGTGTGTGTGTGTGTGTGTGTGTGTGTGTGTGTGTGTGTGTGTGTGTGTGTGTGTAAATTTATATATACTATATATATAAATGTGTATGTATATAATATATATGTGTGTGTGTTATCATTACCTTTTAATTAGCTCGTCTACATTTCATTTACATTTGATATATGAAGTTAGAATGGCAAAGAATCTGTAGTAAAATGGAAATATAAACTGACAATAAATTAAATTAACAAAACGGAAATAACTTGAAAACTTGTGTAGTTGATGTATTAAATACTGATTTTGTTTTTTGTTGTTTGAAATATACAGTAAATGTTAATATATTATCACTGAAAGTTGTTTGGCTATAATTTTCAACTCTATTTATTGCCTATTGATGAATCATAGTTGGGCTCATTTTGCTAATTTCAAGTCTTACGAAATTTCATACTTTGTCTAACAATTGGTTCTCAATAAGGATGAGTCATATACGCGAAGCTGAGCCTCGCCCGGGATATGTCCATGAGGGGAGCCCGGCCTGTGTCGACTAATGCCGACTCGCTAACGTGTGTCGGCTGGTGCTGACTCGGTTGAGCTTTGTCCTTACCCGCCGTGGTGCCCAGCCACAGCAATAACCTCCAGGCGACGATTGGGAGGGGAGCGAACCGCCGACCCCGCGGATGAAAGGCCGACAAGTTGATTGTGACGTCACTGTATCGTACTTGACTGATGAGTTAATGGGAGGAAAATGTATGTATTTCGAAAGGCGGAAGTTTTGTCACTTTTGAGAGAAATGACACCGATAAAGAAGTGATATGTAAAGAGATTAAAGTGCCTTGTCAGTCAAAATTGAGTGTGTGAAATGCCGATGATTTCTTTTAGAATCATATATATATATTATATATTATATATATAATGTGTGTGTATGTATGCATATGTATATATATGTATGTCTCTGTCTATGTATATGTATGTATGTATGTTTATAAGGTAGAAAAAACAGTGCAAACGAGATTTATTGAAAATGATACAACATTTTCGATATATATATTAGAAATAATACAATTTCGATATTTATTATTAAAAATTATACAACACTTTTGAAATATATGTGTGTGTAAATACAGATATGTTATGTATTGTTCTACTGGAGCTACAGATCAGCATGCGACTGGAATAATAGCAATACAGGCACACGTTATTGCTTGCTTGACCTAATATGGAAGGCCTGTGTGAAGTTAGGATTTAGCAAATCTGAAAGTAAGCACGGTATTGCCACTATAACTCTTCATACTAAACAAATGGTAGTTTAGCAATAATTGCATTATAAACTCTCCTTCCACAACCATTCACGCCTTAACCGATAAGTAACAACCGCCTCCTCCTTCTCCTCTTCTACCCCCCCCCCCCCCCCGCGCCACTTCACACTCCCCCTTCACCTCATACTAGCGCCTTATCTCGAACCGGACGTATGTCACAAGACGGAAGGTTCAGGAGGACGGAGCTGACGTCGCTTCAAAGTGAGAGGTCTACAGACACTCGTCTCCCAGTAGTGGTTGTGTTAACTTTCTAGAGCGTTGGTTCTACGGGTTCTGTTGGCGTTTGCTGTGGACCTATAAACGGGTTGTGTAGTAGAGATTGTGTTTACCTTGGAGAGATCACTGAATCTACAATTTTCTTGGGTGATTCAGGTATTCTGTTGTGGTGAGTTATATGATTTGTTTGTGGTTCTTTCATATATTTTACATATGACATGGTATTCAGTTTCTAAAAGCAGTGAAGGAGGACTGTATCACGAAATAACTAAATCAAATATAAGAATTAACAGATCAAGTAAATGACCCTGATATGAAGCAAAAGCGAATTTGTTCTGGTTATGTACAAATAACATTGTTAAGGGGGAAGAAGGTCATGATCATCCCTCTCCAAAATATATGTGTATGTATATAGATACATATTTTATTTGTTTGTTTATTTATTTATTGTAATCATCCGAAAATGATGAGAAATCCAAAATTTAGTGGAAGCGTTCGCATAAAATCACTGAAGATATATAGAAACATAGACGACTTTCAGTTATTTCAGAGCCTGTATGTATATATGTATAGTATAATATATGATATATCTATATATAAATATATATTTGTGTGTGTGTGTGTGGATAGTTAGATATATAGATATATATGTTTAAATGATTATGCATATGTTTATATGTGTATACACATATATACCTAACTACATACATACATGCATACATACGCACGCACGCACGCACGCACGCACGCACGCACGCACGCACGCACGCACGCACGCACACACACACACACACACACACACACACACACACACACACACACACACACACATATGCACACATAAATGTGTATAAATATATATCTATATATATTCATGTATATAT
Source organism: Penaeus chinensis (assembly GCF_019202785.1). Classification (NCBI taxonomy): domain Eukaryota; kingdom Metazoa; phylum Arthropoda; class Malacostraca; order Decapoda; family Penaeidae; genus Penaeus; species Penaeus chinensis. The sequence goes on along the minus strand of NC_061826.1, from coordinate 41,707,010 downwards.
ATATATATATATATATATATATGTAAGTGTATATATATATCAATGTTGTTGCTACGTTATAATTATTACTATTACAATCGTCATTATTATCATAATTATCATTATTACTATTATTATCATTATTATTGTTGTTGCTGCTGCTGGGTATTTTGTTATTACCATTATTTATGGATGTCCTTCTTATCAGCTGACATTGAAAGAATATCAGCAATGGAATTAGGAACTTCAAGGACATCATAATCTTCTTAAACTTACCCTGATTGCGTTTCTTTGAAATATTGTGGTAATTCCTGATAAATCATAAAAAGATAAACTAACTTTCTTCATCCATTGCAACTAGCATTCCACTAATAAATATCTAATTAATTATTAAATATGCATCATCCCGTTACAGCATACCGGATATGTTGGCACCGCTTACGATGAAGCTGTGGGTGATATTGGCAAGCCTGAACCTAGTATGGGTCACAATGGCCGATTCCGTGAATACTATTTCTCCTGAAGGTCAGTATGACGTAATTCCCATCCAATATATAAATCCCAATTGCTCTCTCTCTCACACACACACACACACACACACACACACACACACACACACACACACACACACACACACACACACACACACACACACACACACACACATATATATATGAAATGTAAAAAAATCTAAGGTGAAGACATCGATACAAGATAAGAATAATAAATAAATAGATAGATAGATAGATAAACAGATATACCAATAAATAACAAGAATAAATAAATGAACTCGCCTCCCATCCACCAGCGCGCTCCAGCCCTCCAACCCTCTGGCTACTCGAACTACGAAAAGTGCCCCGCGAGACAACACCAAGCGACCACACATCTCGAGACCACGACGTCAAAATCGTGCTGGACGAACACTCCCTCATCGTGGGCGTGACTCGTTGGACACTCGTCTTCCTCAAGGGCGGACAGCAGTTCACGAGTTCCCTAGACGCCCTCACGGAGACCGACGGCATCCAGAGGGAGTTCGTTTTCAAGACGGAGCTCGTGGAAGGTGCCAACGCGGTCCTGGTGACGGCGAAGGGAAGGAGCGGCAGCGTGTTGGCGACGGGAACAGCCTACGTTCAGATTCCGGGTAAGAGGGAGGGGAGAAGAAGGGAGAAAAAAGAGTGAGAGGGGGGTAGGAGAAAAAAAGAGGAGGAGGATAGGAGAGAATAAAGGAAGAGAAGACTAGAGAGGAGGATAGGTTAGAAAAGAGAAGGGGAATAGAAGGGGTGAAAAAAGGTGAAGGAGAGGGGGTAAAAGGAGAGAATCGGAATGAGAGAGAAATTGAAGATAGTAAGGACAACCGAGAGGGGAAAAAGAACAAATGAGAAAGAAAAGAGAAAATGAGACTGGAAGATGTATGAAGAGTGCAGAGAGGAGAGAGAAAGGAGATAATGAGAATTAGAGAATGAGTGAAGACATGTCAGGAAAAGAAAAAGAATATTATATAATTACAATAATAATCAGCACATATTCATTTCATCAGCATTATAACCCCTTATCATCATTGCTATTGCTATTATCAATATCATTATCCATAATTTCATTAATGAGGGATTTACACTCATTACATCCTCTATGACCTTTGATCAGTACATACAAACCAACAGCAAATCAATTTTCTCGTCCCCCCTTCAACCAGACTTGGACTCCAACGTGGCTTGGGTAGGGGGGGAATACCACCCCTCTTCCCCCTCCTCACTGCGAGTCGACCCTGGCACCCTGTCGGAGGTGTGGGTCAGCAGTCGAGTGTGCAGAAGAGAGAAGGCCCCCTGTTATTTCCTGCAGAAGGAGCTGCCGGAGGTTGTTTCTCGGTGTCTGACTCTCTCTGACTCTCTCACCAACGTGCCCCTTGTCCTGTGTGACGATACTGTGCTTCCCTTTCACGGTGAGTGGGGATTCGGACGCGTCTTTCGTTCGTTTGCTGTGATTGGGACAGACATTCTGTTCGCATCGTGTTCGTTGGCTTGTTTTGATAGTATTGTTCGTGGCTACCTATTTGCTAATTGTATGCATGCGAATTCATTTTCAAAAGACGTTTCCACGAATGTATGATAATTCTCAGGCAATTATAATTTTGACATCATCAAATTAATCCTTATAAGAATTATGTGTGATTGATGACAATCAGTTTGCGAATGCCTTTATATATATATATATATATATATATATATATATATATATATATATGTATATATATATACCAATAAAAATATGATGAAATAATCAGTAGAGCTCACTTATCCTTCAAAGGACTTCCCAAATTAGCCATGATATACGAGCGAACTACCAAGGCGCCACCTATTCTTTCCTCAGAACTCTACCAGACACCGAGCCTCTACATCACTGACGACTATCTGCTGGAAGTCAGCATGACTCTGCCACAGGATGTGGTCCTGGAGGGAAGGGAGGTCGTCGCCTACGACCCTGAAGACCCCAGCGTCGTTTTCTCCCCCGAAGGCTTCAGGTGCAATCCTTCAGCAGGAGTGGGAGACCGAGGGGAACGCACGTGCACCCAGCGACTCGAGATGACCGAGGCTAAGGACGCAGTGTCGGTGTTGGTGGTGTTGATGTATTCCGACGGAGGACGCCTGGAGTCTAAGCTCCTTACGTACAGAGGTGAGTCGGGTCGAGTGGGACGCCGCGAAAGGCTCAGTAAACTTCATCTCCCTCTATCCTTTTCGTTCACTTCCTCCTTAATCCTCCTCCTCCTCTCCCTCTCTTCCCCCACGTTACTCCTATTTTCTTGAATTTTATCCATTCATTCAGGTTTCTTTCTATACCCTCTTTTGTTTTATTTCTGCCATTCTTTGAGCTACTGTATCTTTTTTCCATGGAAGAGTTATACATAAAATTAACATAATTATTTACGAAAGTCTTTATAACAATTAATTAGTTTTTTTTCTGTTTTGCTTCGTTACTGTTTTGTTCTTTACACATTTTCAAAAGAATGTTGATAAACTTTCTTAATACTCAAAAAAAAAAAAAATATAAACGTTACACAAAGATTCAATCACATCTCATATTTACGTCCTAACCTCTGAACGTCATGAAACTTAGACAGACACGAACTCTACCTTTGTGCTTCAGGTCAGGAGCCTCGGGCGTCGCAAACGGGCGTGATTGTGGGTTCGGTCGTGGGCGGGCTGGTGGGCGTGGTCCTCATCGCGGCTGCCGTCTTCTTGCTGTTAAGGTGAGGGAGACGCTGGTCATAAATGGTTATTATGGTTTGCCGTCGAGTTAAAGTATTATCTATGGCAGTTGTTTATTATTATTGTTGTTGTTGTTGTCATTATTATCATTATTGTTATTATTATTATTATTATTATCAGTAGTATTAGTATTAGTATTATTATCATCATTATCATTATCATTATTATTATCATTATTATTATTGTAACTACCATCATTATTATTCTTACTATTATTATAATTATTATCATTATTATTATTATTATTATTATTATTATTATTATTATTATTGTTGTTGTTGTTGTTGTTCTTATCATCATTACTATTATTATCATTGTTATTGTTCTTTTGATGTTTTTTCTTTTATTGCGACATACTTATGGTTTGCTGCTGAGCTATAATCTCTTTTTGGACGCTCGTTTCATTTGTCTGTGTGGTATCACGCCTGTGATATCACACAGATAACTGCATATCTTGTCTATCTGGATATCTTTGTCTATCATAATTAGTAAGCTTTTCTATATCAACAGGTATTATTAACATTATCATTTTCATCTATGATTATCAATGCTATTTTTTACATTGACATCCTGATTACTATTATCGTTACACCTCTTACTAGTACTAGCAATGTAGCGAACAAGTACCATTATTTGCAAAACTCTTTATAGCATTTTTTCTGTTTCTTCGTGTTTTATTTTTTGTTGCTTTTCATTTACCTTTTTTTTCTCTTTACTCCTCAGATGGAGAAAAAACAAAGGGAAGAAGGGGTCGTCGAGGAGGAGCTCGGCACAGTACGCTGCCACGCCGACCTCTGACCCCGCTGCGGCTTAGGTCATCTCGTCGAGGTTCTGCGTCTTGTATGAAACTAGATTTTCATTTTTTTGTTATTTTTCTTCTTGTGGCATTCAGGGTACCGCTGGTACGTAGTTGTGAGATGAAGATTAATTGTATGGATGTTTCAGAGAGGAACATGCATACAGGAGTTATGTGTATATATATAATTTCCCAAACGTTTTATGAAAGTTAGTGTGTTTCTATCAATATTTTTTTTTTTTTTTTTTTTTTTTTGGCGACTCATGCTTCATATTAGTTTCCTCAGTCTGGTGGCTAAGATATAAATAATGCAACATTTATAGACTTTCATCTGTTAATTCATATCATATGTTTTGCTCGTCACGTTGGTCATCAGTCAAACACACACACACACACACACACACACACACACACACACACACACACACACACACACACACACACACACACACACACACACACATTGAATAAACGTATTGTCGGGCAACTAGAGAACACCTTTGGCCGGTCATACCCGTGTACCGCCTTTAAGAATATCGGCTTTTAACCACCTCAGCCAAGACAACGGTTGCTTCAGGTAGAAATCGGTGTAGATATTTGCTCTTTCGTAAATATATGACCTCATCATATATGTCATCACAATTATTTGCTATTTTTTACCACTACTAATTCAGATATTGTTGTCAAGTTTTTTAAAATCGAAGTAACCTTTAAAATCACTGATTATTATTATTTTTACTTGTTATTCTGGTTGAAGATCTTTAAGGGTTTTTATCATTATTTAACAAAGATCACGTTTTTTTTTTTTTTTTTTTTTTTTAAATAAAAATGACTTTCCTTTGCTCTTCAAAAAACATAATTAATAGTGATTCCTTAAATTTATATTACCATAACTTTTATTATTTATCAGTATTAGTATTACTGTAATAATTCATTTTATAATTTTAAAGTGCTTTTTTTCTATCAAAGTAATAGATATATATGGATGCTAGACTAATGGTACGGTAAAAATTAGCAAAAAATCAAAATGGCATTAGTATTGAAAATATAATTTCTGCCGTAGAATGTTATAACTATATTAATGTAGCATGTTATACTATTAATTTTTATGTATGTATATACAGAAAAATAAACACTGTTCATTCCATATATAGTGTTCATTCACTGATTCAAAAACAAGATAAAAAAGATAATCTGTTATAGATGTTTGTATTCTCTTTTCTTAATGTTATCCTTTAGTACTAGCTGATGTTTAGGTGTTACAAGTGATATCTGTCAAGTCCATGGGAATGTCCTGCTCTTGTGAACATTATCTGGAAATTCTGTAAATCTACCTTCACACTATTTAATGTTATGATCATTGATATTGTTGGCTTCGTGTGTGTGATATATGCGTGTATGTATGTATATATATATATACATATATGTATATATATATGAGAGACAGTTTTGTTTACAGCATATGAAATGTACTTCTGAAGAAAATATATAAAACATCTATTATTTTCCTCCTTTCCTTTTCTCTGTATTTCTTTTTGTGTTTATATATCATTAAAACCGTTAATCCTGCCAACTAACGCTTAAAGCCACCTAATCAATGGATATAACACTGTAAAATGTATCTATGCACACACATACACACACATATATATGATATATATATCTATATGTCTATATATATATGTATGTATTTATGTATTTATATATGTGTATCTCTCTCTCTCTCTATATATATATATATACATATATATATATATGCGAGCGCGCGTGTGTGTGTGTGTGTGTGTGATTATATTCATGTATATATGGTCCAGTGGTTAGAACACTGAACCGCGGTTGATTAGGAAGGGTATCCAATCAGGTAAGGGTGGTAGTGCCAAATAACATCTCATTAATTATTTGTGAGATGCTTAAGTCCTTGCACTGGAATGAACAAATAATATATATGTGTGTGTGTACGCGCGCGCACGTGCGCGTGTGCGTGTATGTATGTACATAAATGTAGATATTCACAGACAAATTTTCCGTCTTCTTATAACACTGACTAAGGTCTGTTAGATTTTGACATTGCCTGCATTAACCTAAGCCAAAGAACCAGCAACTAAAGGCAATAGCCGAAGCGGTGGACAGATTCATCAGTAACCATGCTTGAATATAATTTGATTATACTGCACAGTATCGTTAAGATTTCATAGAAAAATTATTGGTCAGATAAAGTATCTCTTACCTAAGATATGTGAAACTAATTCAACAGTCAAGTTAATTTCAAATGAAAATAAGCTGGTTCTAATAATGTTAGATATACACTATTAACATTGGATAGATACGTGGATATTAGGGTTAATATCCCACATGAAGTAATTAGTGTGCGATATTACGAGCACTCAGTATGACATGGAAGTACATAGCCTTTCCATGCATAGTATTATGTAAATAGATACCTAGATTTTTGACGAATGATTATATTTGAGGTTAATTTAAGACCCTAATAAATTTAAATTCCCTAACAAGAGAGTAAGTAAAATGATTTTTCGTCGGCTGAACTAAGAAGCTAGTTCCCGCAGCAAGAATTTTCAAGATCTTGAAATGGAGGTCCGTATCTTATCATAATGCTAGAGATACAAAGTTTGAAAATAAGTGTCATGCAACGTTGCCAACATATATTAAGTCGAAAGACATCGTTGTGGGGTTAACAAGCCAAGTTCTTTACCGTTGTCCCTGTTATTACTAGAAGGAGTTGTAAGACTGATATTGGTCACTTTCTGACAAATTAAGCCTGTACTTTAAGACTCTGAACTTCCCTGAGAAACCGGATCTGTTAATGCCACTCAAAATGTAATCACGTAAAAATCTGATAATGTCCGAGGCAGAGGCAGAACCTGAATGATCTAAAGAGGGGGGGGGGGGGGATTGAACGACACGGAATGACAATAAACGAAATTCTTTGCAACATCGATTATTGTTATAAACATGACATCAGAAGTCATTGCATAAAAACTCGTGGGTTCAATGAGGAAATAAAAAGGTATACATTTAATCAACTACGTTACCACATCTGTAATCGCAGTGTTAATTAGATTGTTCAAATATTTCAGCATACTGTGCATTACTAACATGGTGTATTACAGTTATTATGGTGTAGACAAAAAGTGCTTTTTTTCTTATATTTTCTATCCTCGATTCTGGCTCCACAGTAAAACTTTTACTTCATAATGCTATATACAACATACATCTAACTGATTACGTGTAACAAAATTACAATTCAATTTATCCTCTGTTTTACACTATTCCTTCTATTTATTATTTATTTATTCACATTTATTTATTTATTCATGCATTTACTTACGCATCTATTTATCCACATATCCAGAGATGCAGAGGATCTAACATCAGCGACAGAAATAGATAATGATAAAAAAAAAAACTGTTATCGATGAGTCCAATGCATGAAGAGTTATATCGTGAGAGATGGCCCAACATGTTAGTGATGTGGATGAAAAAAACCCACAAAATTCACATTGACAAGGAAAACGGTTTGTTAGAATTTGAAACTTATTAAGAAAAGAAAAATAGAAAGAAGAGACATACACTAAAATTAAGAATCAGGACGGGGGAGAAAGAGAGGAAACTGACAATATTATAAACCATTTACAAAAATTAATAAGAAAATAGCTTTAGAATAAATAAGATTTTATATATATATATATATATATATATATATATATATATATATATATATATATATATAATACCCAAGTTATCTCTGCATCTACAGCAAAACACATTCACATGCTATCCGAATAACTGATAAGGAGGAGAACGGAACAACCTACTTCGGCCTTTCTCGGCAACTCGCATTCAGCAGTTATCAGTGTATTGATTAGTGTGTAGACAGCTCTCGTCTGCAATATTGTCCAGCGAGAGAGCCTTTAGCATCGAAATATCGTCTTTTTACCCTAAGGTATTGTTTTTTAATACCTTTCTAAAATCGGTTATATTTTGTCCAATGTTTATGTTTTGGTATGCTGGCTAATCGTTTGTGAAGGTAATATCTTATGCATCAAACTCGGTTACAATTTGCCAAATGTTTAGGCATTTATTTCCCTTTCTTATTATTTACTTCGGCTCATTGTTATATTTTCTAATATCTCTCAATACAGTTTTCCTTCTATTTTGTTATGGCAGTGTTATGCAGTGTTGTTTAATTTATCAGAGAGCATAACTGTATCAATATATTTCTACTTACCTTACCTTACCTATATATATATATATATATATATATGTGTGTGTGTGTGTGTGTGTGTGTGTGTGTGTTTGTATATATATATATACGTACACATTTTTTTTTTTTTTTTTTTTTTTTTTTACTAAAGGTTTAGTTATTAATTTGCGCTACGTGTCAGTTACAAAATTTGAGTCTATCTGTAATTCACTTTTTTATGTTTATTCTGTCCATTACACTTGTATATATTTTTAACAGCTTATCATCTCATCTTTAAACTTATTACACTAAAGTCATCATTTTGACATCATTAATTCATTAAATACGTCTCTTCGTATACGAATTATTGAAAAAGGAATGGCAGGCAGTCAAGAATCATTAAAATATTTACGTAGTTTATCTCAAAATACCCTAATTAACATATGCAAGGATTGTAACATATGGAAACACGTAGATAAAATAATTTCATAAATTACACAGAATATAATGCAGTTCTGGCCAGTATGAATGTTGTAATATGAATGCTGTAATGTATTCGATAGCCAATATGACTATGCACAATAGCTTTCTTTCCATATTCTTTCTCACTCTCTCTCTCTCTCTCTCTCTCTCTATCTATCTATATATCTATCTATCTATCTATCTATCTATCTATCTATCTATCTCTCTCTCTCTCTCTCGAAAATGATAACCTTTTACAGTTATCTAAGTCAACGCCTTGTTTTGTACTGATTTGATAAAATATGTGCATCCTACATAGTCCCCTGTTTATATTATCTGTACATTTTTCTCAGTCATAATCTTTAATTTTACATTTTACAAAGACTAAGGACCACACAAATCTTAATTCTACATTCGATTTCATAAAATAACGTTAAAATGTAGGCGTCCTTTTGCTGTATCGGGTCACGGGGTCCATTATCTCTGTGAACAAAAGTATTGCTATGATTTTAAGACGTAGCTAAGTCACCAACTTTTTCCTAAGGCAAGCAATACCAGGCTAAGATTAAAGTACTGATCCAAATATCAAAGTCAATGGCTGTGTGCCTGGTTGTGTCTGTTTGCTTGTTTTTTATCCCGCAAATTAGGATACATAATGATATAGTATTAAATTCGCTGTGGACTGGCCCCTAGCCTGGGAATGTACATAATTTTCATATGGAGAGATGATTGTTCAAAACGCAACAACGAAACAAAAAAAAAAAAATCCAAAATTTCACCAAAATGGCTTTCTTTATATTAGCTTCTCAGATACCTTTGTTATATGCCTGAAAAAAAAAAAAAAAAAAACGATTCCCACAATTCCTATACCTGATGGAGCATAAGACAAGAGCATTCAGCAATAAACGAGACAACTAGAGACAAAGTCACCGCGGAGATAGTAAATACATGAATTGTGGAATCTCATCAGGCAGATTATATCCAGAGATTCTGCGTGTCATATCGTTTTATAAGAATACGGGCTTAGATATTGCATAAAAATTACAAGCAAAACTAAAAACCGAAAATATTTCACTAATTAACGACAAAATTATGTCGAAGCACTAGAATCGAGAAAGAGAAAAAGTGGTTTTTTATATATGTATTTTGAAATTGATAGATGAACTTGTTGGGTCGACACACGTCAAGCCATCTGTATCTTCCTGATTTTCAACAACTGATAGCGCTATCTCATTTCAGACGAAATGTCTCCAGCTCATTTAGACTGATATTTGTATTCAATAAAACGGCAGTGACCATGACTGCAATGTAGAACAAACAAGCATAAATCAGAATATGATAATGAAATGACACAGTAGAAGGGAGAATAAATAGGAAAAAAGAATGAATAACAAGAACTGGTCAGAACAATAATAATGAAAAAAACGAAAAACATAAAACAAGAAGTACATATTAAAAAATAAAAATAAATTCAGATAGATCAAACCAAACAATAATAACAGAATAACAACGAAGAGGAGACGCACCAGAGAAAAACAAAGATAAATAGCTGAGAAAAAAAAAAAAAAAAACCCATAGACAATTAACATATAAGCTGAGAGACACTCAAATACACATAATGAGAAGACCAGAATTAATCACATTTTTCGGAGAAGTCGCTGGTGGGCAGAGGCGGCGGGGCAGATAAGGCGAGACAAAGGCTGGTTGATTCTGATTGCCCAGCTTGTGGCCCGGGCTCGGCTATTGTACGTTTTGGTGTGTTGGGTATTCATGCCTACGTATATATTGTGCAGTACATATGTACAAGCAAATTCTCTTATTAACGGTATGTATGTGAGTATATATATATATATATATATACTATTTATATATATGTGTGTGTGTGTGTGTGTGTGATCATGTATGTGTGTGTGTGTGTGTGTGTGTGTGTGTGTGTGTGTGTGTGTGTGTGTGTGTGTGTGTGTGTGTGTGTGTGTGTGTGTGTGTAATTACTTCAAATGGAACATAGAACTAAGAACGAACGTCCTTATTTCAGAAAAGAATCCACAGAAAACGGATTGTTATGATGCCCAGGGGGACTATAACATCCACCTACATAGCGCTGTGTGTATTGGCCCTTCTCAGCACTTGCTCTGTCATCAGTGCAACGCACACCACAAACCAAAGTCAGTGTTGGGTGAAAGGTCACTTCTGTGAAGTCATTTTTCATCGTTTGTAAAGAGATTAGGTATCGTTCTCATTCAAAATATACATATGAATAAAAGCGTAGCCGCACCGGAATGATAGATATATAAATACAATAGAGAGACAGATAGATATAAATGTATTTAGAAAAATATATGTATGTATGCATATATATACTTACTAGTAACATCGTATAAACTGTAATTTGTCCATTTCCTTAAATTTAAACAGAAATAAAGATACAGACTATAAACTACAAATGGGTCGACGAGGAAAAGGCAGAAGTGACGGCGTGTCTTGAAAGCGAGGCGGGCGGGACCCCCTTCGGGCAGGTCGACCTCCTCGTCACCAACGCTCTCGGGAGGGCGTGGCGGACCAGAGGAGGAGGAGCGTTGAGGAAAACGCAAGAGGGTTTTTGCTTCGCTGGGATAAGTCTCGAGAAGAAGGACTTGGTGAAGACGTTGAACTTCAGGATCTTGGAGAACGGGAGTGATGAATCGATTCAGGAGCTGGAGACGTTCTTCATGGGTGAGCCTCTTTGTGGGATGCTACGTCCTTTCGGACCAAAGAGGCGCCCGCTCAAAAAAAAAAAAAAAAAAAAAAAAAAAAAAATGATTCAAATATTTATCTTTATTACATCGGACACATATTTTGTGAGCATGCGCATGTATAACTATATATGGTAGATAAATACCACAATGAACAAACTAGATTTACATAATTGTATATAATCATACGTTTACTTCGAATGCAGTCCCAGAGGTAACTCCCATGAGCAAAGACGTCTACGAGATCTGCTGGGATGACCCCGAAGGACTCGCTTTTGCCTTGGCCGAAGGAGGCGTTGCCCAGCCGCTCGTCTCTCCCCCAGCCGGATGCCACGAATGCTGCCTTTACCTTACTTCAAGGGTATGGAATCAGCTACGTTTGAATGTGTGTGTTTCTTTGTTAGGAAACTTTTTTTTTATCAATCTCAAGCTACCATTGGCACTCAGTAATAAATAATACAGCAGTTTATGCATTGTTTTGACTCTGTTTACCGTAAACTCCGCAGAGAGTGTAAGATTACTCAGAATTTACTAGTACTTGATTATCTTGTGTAAAACATGATTAGGTTAAACGAGATGATTTCCTCTGTTCAGTAAATATGGACGTACGTATGCATCAACAAACCTATTTTTTTTCTTCACCTCATAGTTGGATCAACGAGTTACCATCGCTATTATTAATCGTATTTGTAGTGTTGTTGTTATTGTTGTTTTGTTAGTGTTATTGTTAGTGGTAATGGTACTGTTATTTTGCGGTTATTATCGCCAGCAAGACATCTTTCAAAGAAAACCAAAGAAACAAAAATAAATTAGAGATTAAGATAGAGCAGAATATAACGAATACATAAATAGCCCTATTATGAAATACTAGATAATAAACACTTCCCTCCCTTTCACCTTTACAGAGTCCAGGCGACCTCGTGACCCTGGAAACAGCTGGTACGAAAGACTCTTCCGTCAGACAGCTGGTGCAAATCCGCCTGCCTGAAAACCTCGAGCAAAATAGTGAGTTTTGCAATATCACTTTTGCTGTTGATGATGATACATGCACTGATGATTATGATGACGATAATGATAGTAGTGGTAATGATGATAATGACTAGGGTGAAGATAATAGTGATAATAGTGGTAGTAGTGGTAATACTAATGATGACGATGATGATAGCGATAATAATAATAATAATAATAATAACAATAATGATAATAATAATAATAATGATGATGATTATCTTAGTGATGATATTTATGGCAGAGATGATAATAATGATGATAATAATAGTAATGATGATGAGGAGAGCAATACTAATAATGATAATAATAATGTTAGTGATGATATTTATCACAGATGATAATAATGATGATAATAATAGTAATGGTGATGATGATGATAACCATAATCATGATAATCATAATAAAAATAATGATAATAATAGTAATGATAAAAAATTATAATGATGATAATGATGATGATAATAATAATAATAATAATAATAATAATAATAATAATAATAATTATAATTATAATAAAAATAATAATGATAATAATGATAATAATAATAATAATAATGATAAAAATAATAATGATAATAATGATAATAATAATAATAATAATAATAATAATAATAATAATAATAATAATAATAATAATAATAATGATAACAACAACAACAATAGTAATAATATTGATAATACTGGTCATGGTAATAATGATAATATTATTAATAATAATGTTGATGATGATGATGAAAGCGATATTATCAGCGATGTGGTAATAGTTGGAATAGTAGTAGTAAATGTGATCTTCATACTAAAGATAACAATAATAACGATAATAATATAAATTCAAATCGAATAGATATATATAACTTTTGTTCTATATTCTCTCTCTCCCTCCCTCTCTCTCTTCTCTTCTCTCCTCTCCTCTCTCACTCATTCACTCTTCTCTTCTCTCCTCTTCTCTTCTCTTCTCTTCTCTTCTCTTCTCTTCTCTTCTCTTCTCTTCTCTTCTCTTCTCTGCTCTTCTCTCCTCTCCTATTCTCTTTCTCTCTCTTTCTCTCTCTCGCTCTATCAAGTAAATACTAATTTCCTGGAATAGAACTTCTCCAACACTTTATCATATTTCAAGTACATCTTAAGAGTTCCGTTATCATGTTATCGTAAGATGCACAATAGATATACTAAACTATTCACCTGGCGTCGGGACTCCTCAAGACGTCTCAATTTCAATTACAGCTTGTTACCTTTTTGTTATATTTTCCACGCGCGCGTGTGTGATTGTTTGTGTGTGTGTGTGTGTGTGTGTGTGTGTGTGTGTGTGTGTGTGTGTGTGTGTGTGTGTACAGCGAGAGGCACAACTATCTTCCCTAGATTTGGCGAGACCGTTTGGGAAGCGTTGAGCCAATCGACCCACGTATCTGTGCCACTCATGTACAGGGGGCAGGCCTGATTCACCCGTGAACTGAGGTGCCAATTCACCAATAATGGTTCGGTGCGCCTACTAAACTATTCATGCCAATTATATGTATTCACACATTACCATCGCCTGTTTAGTTTCAGCATATGTCAGTATCTCTGAGCCCATGATTCAAACTGGTGGTGAATAATGGCACACACATTTTTGGCGTCCTCTCAGTCTTATGGCGGAACCACACGGGCTTTTTTCAGCCCCAATTTTATATTCGCAATGTATTTAAAATTGCAGTACATTCGGCCAAATATCTAATCAGCAGTCACTGATGTAATATTCTGTCTTCACCAAAGTATATATTTCACTTGGGTTTTTAACATGCCAGTCATTCTTTTAGCGAACGTGCGAGTGCGAATGGCCGAGTGCGTTAACATGAAAAGTTAAGCTTGTTATGAGTTGCATGGAAATTAATATGGTGTAATTTTACTTTTACATACTTCTTACTTTTACATGTATAATGTTTTGAGTACCAGATATACGTAAATGTTTATATCTAAAAGTAATGACAGCATGAAATTTAATATGGTGTAATTCAACTTTTACATAATAGGAATTATATTTTGAGTATCAAATATACGTAAATGTATTCTCGTTGTATTGTCTACTGAAAATGAGGGTGGAAAAAAATGAAATAAACAGATTTGTAAAAGAACCACCTTCTACCATATGTATAAATATGTTTAGTTACAGCAGCTATGGATTTGGATAAGAAAACAAAATCAGACCAGTGTAACCGCAATACATTAATTTTCGTCATCATATATAATACATTAATGCCAAATCATCAGTACTTTATTTATCCATCCTTACATAGTATAGACTGTTCAAGCCTCCTTGGCATTGATTCGGCAAGGCGCTGGGTCATGGTTGCCCACGTAGAGTTTCCCATATTCGCTCTCAGATTCCGGTCATCACACCCACCCCATCTGGTCACATTGGCCCAGGGGTTTCAATAGTGATATTAGGGTGATCCGCAAACCATTCCCGAAAATTCCTCGCAGTATGGATGGGGTTTTTATCTTGTAGTAAGTAGAACTGTCCACGCATATATAAGAATATATATATATATATATATACATATATATATATACACACATAGGTTAATGATATCGCTGGCAGCTAAGGATTGGGTAACCTTAACACCGACATCTATCAGGCCTGGCTTTTTATCACATTACGTAAATCATAGCGTATAACGTGAATTACACTGTCATTCCGAAGGCTTATCTGATGTCACCGTTCAGATTCATATTGCCCTTAGTATAAAGCTTATATAGTATTTATAATATTATTTAGCATTCAACGAAAATGAACGGGTTCGACTGTTTCGAAACAGTCGAACAGTCGCCACTACGCAGATATACATACCGACCATTTGACGTCACTAGTTATTTTCTCAGAATATGTCGCCATGTTTAACAAATCATTGGACACATCTGGGAAGATAGTTGTGTCTCTCACTGTACAGTGTGTTTGTATGTACATATTTTTTCCCGGTATGTATAGGTAATGTGTATATGTATTTTTTTTCAGTTCCTCTCAATATCACGGCGCTCCACAAGGTATCCAGAGACGACGACCCGAGCGGAAAGAAACAAAACATAAAGGTTTACTTGGATCCCCACCAAGCAATAGAGGCAGATGATTTTACTCTAATGTTAACTCTGGCATCAAACGGACAACAGAAATTGTATTATCTGTTTAAAATCATCGATGACTATGCCACAGAGCTTGAGTTCGATGGACATTTTCAAGATTCAACTGCAGTCATAATAAAAGCTCATAAAGGAAATGATATTGTGGGATTTGGCTCCGTGATTCAGAATCTAACAGGTGAGGAAATACCCTTTGGAGTGTTATAGTGTAGTGTAGAAATTCCTTGTCGATTTCTTAGCGTGGTCATGTAGACGGAAACTGCTCTTAAAGTATCCTCTAGCTCAAATGGATCGTCTGAAAGTAGCCGTTAGCAAACTGGAAAAAAAATAAACAAAAAGATTATATCACCGTATCTAATCCCCGGAATCTTTTCCCTTCCCTCACAGACCCGGGTTCTAGGGTGGCGAAGGTAGGGGACTCCAGCGCCCCGTCCCTAAGGGTGGATCCAGGGGCGCGAGACCAGGTGGACGTCCCTGACAAGACTCCCTGCGCGGGAGGCTCTGGCCCTTGCTACTACGTCGACCAGACCGCCCCCTTGCCCCCCCTCTGCGACGACCTTCCCGAGATCACATTTTGCGACGCCGTTGTGTCGGAAGTGCAGAGTAATTACTTAAGATTTCTTTCTCTGTTAGACAGGGCATTACATATTCAAGCTACGCTGTATGATACAGGTCAATCCCTGTCATTTACGACCGTTTAAGTGGTAGCCAATAGAGGGTTCTAGTAAAACATTTCCACCAATGAGCAAGCGCCATTCACATTTTTTCCCTCTCCTTCGGCCAACCATGAAACAGCTCGTTTATTTTTTATTGTGGTTGCAGAAAAAAAACCCGCTATTTAAGCATAAGTAGAAATTTTGTAAATAAGAAATTGTTGAATTATATCTATCATGCTGGATGTTGAAAGGCTAGAAAGAGTAGTAATACTCGAAGCCGAGTTGATAATCATTTATGATCGTATCTGTAGGTACGAGTGGTTTTACCATCGTAAGTACGTTAGTGATGGATGAATACACAAGTTAACTTAAACATATGTGCATTTTCACAGCATGTCTGTACACTATTATACCAGAATGCATTCCTACAATAAGAAAAGAGAAATTTACATCATGCCGTCCCCCTTCCCCTCAGACCCGCCCAAAGCCCCGGCCCTGGAGCTCCGCAACCGGCAGGAGCTGCGAGTGCAGCAGCCCCGGCCCGACGGAGCGCGGACTGAGGTCGTGGTCTCCAGGGACGACTCCATCATGTCTCCCGACGGCTTCGGCTGCGACGACCTGGGCGACGGCATTTGCTCGCAGCCTGTGGCCGTCGCCGACGACCTGGACGGTTTCGACGTGACGCTCGTCGTGCTGGACGGCGACGGCTACGTCACGGCGTCACTCGCTGTGCCCTTCGAAGGTGCTTTTCTTGGCTTGGTGGCTGTACCTGTTATTTATGTCACGTTGTCACTGGCATTCGCCGCCGACAAATACTTGTTTATAATTGTTATTTGTTTATTTCATGCTCAGAATGGTTATCCTTTTCATTCGAAACGGATAACCTGAACCACGTCATTCTAGTTTTGAAATTCAGTTAAGATAAAACAGAAGCCGATATAACAGTTATTACCATTTTTCTTATCTTTAATTTCATCTCGGCACTATCATATGCTTTTATTATCATCGCCATCACAATTATTCCCTCTGTCACGATTGTTAACTCGCATGCCTATTCTGTGTAACATTAATTTCATTCAATGATATCAATATTGATCTTACTATATATTTCTTTGCATCCATGTTAAAATTGTCCTCGTGAAGATCAATAATGCGTATATCTTAACAATGACAAGTTAATTATTGTTACCATTATAAGTGAAGGCAATCCATGTTTTTCATCTTGCCACAGTACACAAAGTGAGTGCAGTCGCCCTCACGCCCTCCCTGCTGAAAGTGGAGGTCGACCCTCGATCGGGGGGCACGTACGAGGTCACGCTGCCCGGCCCCTCGCCTTCTCCCGCAGCCACCCAGGAGTGTCAAGCTGGGCCGCCGTGTCGCGTCTGGTTCGCCGGGGTGGAAGCGCCCTCCTCAGTGAGCGTCAGGAAGGAATCCAATACCATTTATGAGGATATAACTACAGGTGTTGTTTTATTATTATCATTATCGTTTTTTTTTTTTCGTCACTGTGATAATAATAATAATAATAATAATAATAATAATAATAAATACTTTATTAACCACCAAAGTGGAACTTTTTGTACACTTTCATACATTCAATCAATTCAATACAATAAACATGAATAATAATAAGTGATAATAGTGAGTAGGATGAATATAGTACATACAAGTAAAGTTAAAGTTTGAAGGACTGTTCAGTGTTAATTAATTTAATCCTTGATGGTACAAATGATATGGCATAGCGTGATGTTCTGCTTTTAATACATTGCAATTTTCTTCCTGATGGTTAAATTTTATAATTGCTGTTTAATGGGTGTTCACAGTCATTGTAAATCATATTACATCTATGTAATGAGCATCTCTTAAATATTTCAGACAAAGATTGTACACTTTGCACTCCAAGACGAGAACAGTGTTTGATAATTTTTGACAGTTTTGTTTTTCGATTCTATGGTAGTTACCAAACCAGCGGGTAATTGAAAAGGTTATCACAGACTGCAATACAGATGTATAAAAAAAGTTCTAAGATCCTATTATCAATATTCAGTTTAACAAGTTGTCTAACAGAGTACATTCTTGAACGCCCTTTCTTGTATACATTCTCCACATGTTCATTAAAGTTAAACTTGTCATCTATAGATTATCATTCAGCGTCAAGAAGGAATCAAATATCAATTATGAGGATATATCTACAGATGGTTTTTTGTTATTACCATCGTCATTGTTTATTTTGGGGGGCACTGTGACCAACAATCAGATGGTTTATCACTCTTATAATTTCTCTAATTCAGGACTTTTTACTCTCAAGTTCCTCACCACACACACAAAAAAAAACAAAAAAAAAAAACGCAGGACTCGACGTAAGAACCAATTTCTCAACTGCTTCCACAGAAACGCCTCCTCCCACGTCACAAGTGCAGGTCATCACCTCCATGGACGCTGAAACCCAGACCCGAGTCGAAGTCCAGAGCAGCAACACCGTCACGCAGGTCGAACTCGTGACCTTCGCGTCCAACGTCGCCACCGAAGATGACTGCGAAGACCTTGAAGCAGTCGCCGGGAATTCCGAGTATTACTTCGACGCATCTGTACGAGGACCTGGAGGCTGGGACTTTGTCTTTGCCGGGTACTGTGATGACGGGGCCTTGTGCGAAGTGGGCCAGGTCAGCGTGATCCTCTTGGGTATGTTGTTTCGCACGCCTCTGGCCTCGCACATTGCTATCCCTTGCCTCCTTCAGTTCCCGTGGTCCGTGGTTCTTAATCAGAAATGTTGCAAGAAAACGTATTAAATTACCGCCACACGATACAATTCGATATATTGTCCTTATTTATGATTCATTTCACCAGGCAAGGGGATGTATCCGATCCTAAACAGTCAGATAAAATTATCGTTAATATAACTAAACAGTACTACACAATTTATATAATAAAAAGGATCGGGGAAGAAGTGAGGATATCATATAGAGTTTTTAAAAATATATTTAAAAAGCGTCATGTAAAAAAAAGAAAAAAAACATGAAAACCACTGTCCTTCGTCGATAGGCCTCTTTGCTTTCCTTACAAGGTCTCGAGATATTACTCATTTCCGCAGTAATGGATACAGAGGGTAAATAATATGAAAATGTTATAATACGTTGACTCGAGCACAAGGATTCCATATGCGACTGATCTTTTTCGTCTTGATTTACTGGATGCAGTTATTTTATGTTTACTTCGATATGTAGATGATATTTTTATCGCGTGAATCTGGGTATGAAAGTACTCGCGAAGTCGTCCTTAGACATTCCTGATCGGCAGACATGGACTCCCGGTTAGGCGTGGTGGGCGCTGCCCTGGGCTCCCCAGACGCTTCTGTCAGAGTCGATGTTGGGAGCCTAGATGACGTTAGTGTCGAGGGCGTCGGGTCGTGCGCGAAGCCGGACAGTCCCTGCTACTTCCTGACAGAGCCGCTGACGGCGGGCACTCTCAGGCACTGCGTCACCATCGCCAATTCGGCTGGAAGCGGGAGCAATGACGTCTCTCAGTGTGACACGTCTTACACGCCATTTAAGGGTATTATTGTGATTGGCTACGTTGATAATGCTGATGCTATCTCCATTATAAACAGTGTTATCATGTGATTTAAATATCTTTGTATCATAAATGTCATTTCAAGTTATTCGTACAGATGCAATTTCCATATTGCTACCTCTAACTGTATCTCTCTCATCCATTTCAACGTCTGTATTTCCCTGTTATCATATATCTACCAATATGATTTCGGCAAACCACTCCCTCATAACAGAGATGACAGAAACCCCGAGGCTGGAGCTAATCGACGGTATGTCACTGAGAGTCACTCTGTCAGCACCTCCACCAGGGACTCTCGAAGTGGTAGTTTTCAACCCGGAGACTGATGGCCTTCTGAGTGGAGCAAAGTATGACGACGGAGTGAATATTTTTGTTGTAAATGCACATATATGTACATGTATATATATATATATATATATATATATATGTATATATATACACATACACATACATATATATAAATATATATATAAATCAACAAAATGAATAAATAAACAAGATACTGCTTTACCCTTCCACAAAATACCCTCACAGGCATTCATCTTGCTTTTCTGTACAGTCCAGAGTGTATTCCCGAGCCAGATGGATCTTGCAGTCAAGAGGTAAGCATCCCACAGGAACTGCAGGATTTCGAGGTCCTCGTGGTGGCGGTAGACGAGGGTGGGGACGTGAGGGAGTCCGTCCTTGCTGCGTTTAATGGTAAGTCAGTTGGTGGTTCTACTCCTGGAGGTGGTGGTGGTATATTTATTTATTTGTTTATTTTTCAGTAAGGCTTTCTTTCCTGTGTAGCTGTTTTTTGTTTTGTTTTGTTATGTTTTCTTTCTCTCTCTCTTTCTCTTTCTATCAGCTTCTTTTTCTTTTGCTTCTTTCTGTATGTTTTTTATCACTCTCTCTCTCTCTTTCTCTCCCCGTTTGTCTGTCTGTCTATCTTTTTTTTTTCACCATACATGCATCCAGGAGAGGGAGATGACCTCCATTTGGTGCATTTTCTCTTTGTATAATGTATATCTTTTATAACTCGGTAAGCTACTTTTTCCAAGTATTTTTTCACCTTCTATGCATCCAGCAAAGTGAGTGATGTGACCTCAGTTTGGTGTCCTTTGTCCTTTTTGCTAATCCTATGTTTTCCTCTTCCAGATTTGAAAGTTTCCACAAGACAGCTGACTGATGACATGCTACAGGTTTCATGGACAACGAGCCAACCCGAAGATTACTCTGTTTCTCTTCTCTCGCCTGTTCTTTCTTCTCCTTCTCCTTATTATTCTTCTCCTTCTCCCTCTTCTTCTTCCTCTTCTCCCTCTCCTTCCTCCTCATCTCCCTCTTCTTCTTCTACTTTTCCCTCTCCTTCCTCTGCTCCTCTTCCTTTTCTCTCTCCCCTTTCCTCAGTCACCGAGATAAAACGAACTTGTACAGGTTCTCACTGCCGGGTTCATTTCGCTCACCTGGTTCAAGGGGAAACATACACGGTTCAAGTACACAGAGTTGGCGATGACAAGGTCTCCGTAGGGGCGACCGCGGCCATGAATACGCCAGGTGAGTTTGGTGTGCTTTGTGTGTTTGTTTGTGTCTCTATTTGTTTTGCATGTGAATACGGCCGGTGAGTTCAGTGTTTTTGTTTGTTTGAGTCTTTATCTGTTTGTATTTGTGTTTGTATGTGTTTTGTATATGGAAACGACAGGTGAGATTGTGTTTTGTGTTTGTCTCCGTTTGTGTTTGTTTTGTTTATGAATACGACAGGTGAGATTAGTGTTTTTGTTTGTTTGTGTCTGTATTTGTTTGTTTGTATTTGTTTTGTATATGAATACGACAGGTATGTTTCCTTGTATTTGTTTGTTTATGAATATAACAGGTGAGTTTAGTGTTTTTGTTTGTGTTTGTTTGCATTTGTTTTGCATGTAGATGCACCAGGTGAGTTTAGTGTTTGTTTTTCCATTTGTTTGTTTAAGTAAGTGTTTGTTTGTGTGCTTGTACTTGTTTTGTACGCGGATAGGCCAGGCTAAGCTTAAAAGGCTTTGTTTGTCCTTGTTTATGCTTGTACCTGTTTGTTTGTTTTGTTTTTGAGTTTAGATTTTGCTTTGGTTTTTGTTTGTTCATGTTTGCTTGCGTGTTTGTGTACGTTTGTCTCGTACATGAACACGCGAGGCGAGTTCAGTATTTTAGTGTTTTTTTTATTTAATAAATTAATTTATTTATTTATTTACTTATTTTTGCTCATGAATACGCCAAGAGAGTTTAGGTTTGGTTTGTGTTTGTTTGTCTTGTGAGTTTAGGCATAGTGTTTTGTGCATTTGTTTAGTTTGTGCATGAATACGCCAGATTAGTTTAGACAATTCACTTTTATTCGCGAAGGCTGTTACAGTGACAATTCATAGGCAGAAAATAAACAGACCAGCATTAGTTATATGTAATAAACGACCGTAATATACTTTGAGTAGCGAAGGGGTGGCGTTAAGAGATGTTAATATACGTTAAGGTTTGTGCCTAGTCATAGGCAGATAGAACTACACACACACACACACGCACGCATACATTCACACACACATGTATGCACGCACGCAAACACACACACACATGGTAACGAGGAAAAGAATATTGAATGGTGTTTCATTGGTTTCTGGTGTTAGGGAAAAGCAATTAGCCAATAGGATATTACTGCACACGTATTTTCATATTCGTGTTTCAGTGCTTACTGGTCTGAATATTTTTGATGGAACATAACAATGTTAATGAAGGTTTGATAACTCTTCGTTGGCGGAACGGAGCCGAATAGTATGGCTTATGAAGAAACATTTATTTTATCTATCTTTATACATGTGTGTGTGGTTATATATATATATATATATATATATATATATATATATATATATATATAGGGAGATAAGTCTACACGGTATACTTATCCAAATATTTTGTAAGAAGTAATCTAACATACATACATATAAACTGTAGCACGAGAAGGTACACAAACACAGAGTTGCCGCTTCCACACCACCAAAACGGTGTGTACAAGGTGTTAGTGCAGGCGGCTGGACAGTAGGTATTTGTTTGTTTGTTTTCTTCACAGGTGGATTTAAGTTTTCTGTGTGTTTGTTCGTTTGTACGTTTGTTTTTGTTTGTGTTTTGATTAGTTTTCTTAACTTCTTTCAAGCCAGACACAAATTTTCACAAAGATGCAGTCTCCAGAATTCGAGAGATGTTTAAAATGTTCTCATTTGATTTCATGTGATTTAGATTTTATACTTACCACCGAGTTGATATCAGCATTGTGTATTTGCCATTTTTGCCTCAAATCAGGCTTATTCAAGGAACCTTTGCATATATCTGTTGCAATTATATAGCCTTGAATTCAAGTATGCATGGGTTCCAAATATAAAACTTTAAGATTCGAATATACATCTGTTGCAAATTAAAGATTCTGGTGCAAGGATAAAGCTTACAGATTCTAGTGTACATATGTTGCAAATATAAATAATAAAGATTAAAGTATACATCTGTTGCAAACATGAATCTTAAAAATTCAAATATACATGTTATACATCAAAATCTTAAAGACTACTTCTCCCCCCCCCCCCCACCTTCCATTATCCATCCACCAATCTGTCCCCTCCCTGGACCCTCCCTCCCTC
>NC_061826.1:41671103-41673603 GCF_019202785.1 Penaeus chinensis | reverse complement strand
CAGTAAGTAAGATCTGATAAGTAAGATTTTGATTGTAATGTTGAATTTATGTTTTCCAGTAAATAAGATTTTTAAAGTGTCTTTCAGTCAGTAAGTAAGTTTTTTCTCTGGAAGATTTGACGAGTAAGATTTTGAATGTAAGTGCAGTGGAAAGGTTGACTTGGATGTTACTGTATGTGTTTCTGTGTGTGTGTATATATATATATATATATATATATATTGATAAACAGGTAGCTAGATCGATGGATAGATAGATCCATAGATAGATAGATAAATAGTTACTTAGATGAGTCAAAGACAAGCGAGCGTTGGATACATGGACGTAGAAGATAGATGTATAGATACTGGTATAGAAATATATAGACATATACATGCATATAAATATATATATATACATATATATATATATATAATCTAGATAGATAGATATAAAATTTGTGTGTATATTTAGAGACATATAGACAGAATTTATATATGTGTATATATACATATATATGTGTGTGTGTTTGTGTTTATATATATATATATGTATATATATTAGTTCTCTTTCCAAGTGTTTCTTAATTTGTCTTCAGTAATCACAGATATCACTAGAAGAAAATGTACAATTTTAATACGCCCATATTAACATTTCTCTAAATAATAATTCAATTAACTTTGAGTATTGCTGTTATATTTTCCAATATATTAATGCAGGAGGAAATAGAGGTAATATACTTATAACGTATGTAATACCTTTCACACTGGGTAAGTTTTCAAAACGTTGTAATACTAATTCCATATGATAAAACCAAACAAAAGTATTTGATGTAGAAATATTTTTTTTTAATCCTGTATCCTTATTTATCTAATCAACGGAATAGACAAATATATGATTGTTTATTTGATTACTTATTTTCATTTTAACTACGTACACATTTCTTCGCAGATACGGAAGTCGGAACAGCTGTTTGGGTTATAGTCGTTTCTGTCCTGGTGTCCCTTCTCGTTGTCGCACTCGTCGGCTTCGGCATCGTCTTCATTGTGTAAGTTTAACCTTGATCGTGATGAATACATAGATTAATTAATTATAAATAAATAACCCTGATTGTATTGAATATATAAGTAAGTAAGTAAAAGAGATGAAGAGCTAAATGTGTTCTGTCAATAGTTGATCATTCTAATGAATTATTCGTATGTAAAGAGATGTCTTTATGGAACGAATTATAACATGGCCTCAATAACTTCAACATGCTAATGAAGTGGGCAGAGAATGGGTTCGCTCAA
The DNA here is from genome assembly GCF_019202785.1 of Penaeus chinensis. Taxonomy (NCBI): domain Eukaryota; kingdom Metazoa; phylum Arthropoda; class Malacostraca; order Decapoda; family Penaeidae; genus Penaeus; species Penaeus chinensis. Next base: position 41,672,337 of record NC_061826.1, on the reverse strand, counting down.
GGTACATATAAGACAGGTAGCACCTTTCCCAATTAGCCATTTGAACCCCGGAAGGAAATTTACTTTTTCCCTAAATGACTCTGATAACTGTTTATAATCGGCACACTTCGATACCTTAGATTAATGAGTGAAATTTTAGCTTTACTTCTGGTAGCTATGATAATAATGAGTAATTTATAAAAATAATTGCGTATCTAGCTATATCTGATATCTTATGGCGCACCCTCATTGGCTAAACGCAATCACGTTATTTCTGCCTTTTTATTTTCTTTTTTTGCCACAATTACTTTATGTAATTCTTTACGATAAACATTTCTTCAGTGGTTCAGTAATGACAATAGGAAAAATAAAATAATTATAATCGGAAAACAAACCAATAATAATAATCTGCAATGGATGAAGGTGAGGAGTTTTTAGCTGTTGTAAAGTAACTTGCTTACAATGTACCAAAACATACATAATCAAGAAAAGTGATTATGTAATTTTCCATTTAAATTTCCTTTTTTATCATATCTAGTATTAATCAAAATGTTACAAACAACTGCATTCCGTCTAATCTCAGGAAAGGAAAAACAAGCAACTCAACTGCCAGGCCTTTTGAAAAAAAAAAAAATCTATATATATATGTATATATATATATTAGTAATACTTATATTAATAACATAACAATATACAATGATAAGCGCATTGTATATATATATTTTTTTTTTGGGGGGGGGGAGGGGAATGTGTAAATATAAGCATTAAATGTCAAAAAGTAAAAAAAAAGTAGACTTGACAAATCGGATTACTCCCAGAGACCGAAACAAGTTGCCAGTTTGTTACTTCCTGAAAGTGGATGCACCTTAGATTTAAACAAATAATAATGATGATGTTCATAGGCTGTATCAGTTGCACCAATCAACTTGCGCTTAAAATTACTGAAACGAAAAATCCCCAACCTTAATAATCCACAGGAAGAAGAAGAAAAAGGAGAAGAACTACGACGAAAACAGCAGTGTGAGTGAAGTAAGTTTGAATTCGCTTGACCTCCGACCCTGGGAACACGAACACAGATGGCGTAGCAAGCGGGAGCCAGAGCCGAGTGTACGGATGCGTTTGTGTGGCTTGCTTCTTGTACTTTTTTGTAATAATATTTCCCGTAGGAGTTATGAATGGGGTTGAATATTTTCGTGATGCAAGGGAGGATATTGGTGTTTCGGTTTGTAGAGCTTTCAAGGCGCTATGCCGAAGT
>NC_061826.1:41658603-41666103 GCF_019202785.1 Penaeus chinensis | reverse complement strand
GCAAGACATAGGCAGTAAAGAGCAGCACAATTTAGAACCAAGGGATGGCGCTGACAGTGGATACATTTTCATGGAAGTTTATGATTCTCGTTGTGTAGAGTTAAGGAAGAGATGCACATATGTTGAAGTTAAATTGGAAAGTGTTGTATAAAGTCTATCCAATAGTTTATTGCTATAAATTGCTACACATTTATGCCCTATTTTGGATATAAGCAAAATAAGGGCTGTATCATATCTTTCCTACAGTTTTCCATTTTCTATGACTTAATTCTTATCCCTCCTGGAAAATGAGAGGCAAGTTGAAATCAGTTTTCAGTTACATTGTTTATTATAGGAAGCATTTACTTTTTTTACATTTTCATTGCTAAAATTATGATGTTACATATGGAAAAGTCACTCTTCTTTTTCTGATTTGCCAGATGTCGCTGTATAACAAATGTTATTTTCCGTGTTTATTTCTGTGCAACTCTGTCACGACTTTTTTTTATAATGATGATATTTGTACCTTAAGCTGAGGACGTCTGAATCCTCTTAAGGCTCCTGCCACGTCACGAAGACTTCAGTTTCATTTCATTCACTGCCGCAAGGGCGGTGACTGGAGATAAATATGTATATAAATAGAAATTACACACACACACATATGTATATATATTCATACACACAAATATATAGATATACAAAAATGAATACCTTTCTTGATGCAAGTGTTAGTTATCTTAACCTTATATGATTAAAGAAGTGACGCCAAACAAGGTATTTGATAATTTAACCATATTCTAATTACGTAACTACAGTATATGGTTTTTGAAAACTGGGCGTCATTTACCAAAGTTACTATCTATTCGCATTTTGATAAAATAAATATATTAATAATATCATTAAATAATTAATTAATTATTTATTTATAATAATAATACAATTGATAATTAAATTAATGACAATAATTATTATTATAATAATGGTAATAATCATAAAAATAATAATGAAAATTGTAATAATAACAATGATAATAATGATGATGATGATGATGATGATGATAATGAATACATAATTAACAACAATTAGCTATCAAATCATAATTATAACAACAAACAATAAAGATGATATCAGTGATGATAATAATAATGATATTAGTATTAGTATTGTCATTATTTTATCATCATCAGCAGCAGCATCATTATCATCATTATTATCATTACTATTATTATAAATAATATTATTATTGTTGTTGTTATTATCACAACTAGTATACCATTATCATCATCATTAATCATTATCATTATCATCATTATTATTATTATCAGTATAATTATTAACCCAATCAGCAGGGATGACAATAGTACATGCCATGCCACTGTAATATAAGTTTATTTATTGTATTTACACACAGATGGCTCCACAAGTGCTTGATTTTTGGAGTTTATTTTGTATTAATTCATTGTCTTTAATGTTACCAAGACTTGAATAACATTTTAATAATCATAATATCGGCAAGAATAATAACAATATCGATAGTCCAAGACACAAAAACACATTTTCCCGCAAGTTCAAGGAAAAGGGAAATCAGGAATGGTCATAAGGCTCTACTGATAGACTTCTTACTGGCTAAGGACATGTGGAGCCATCTGTGTGTAACAAAATTCATTAAAAAAAACTACACGGGACAGTGCATAAAGCCGTGGTGATTGGGTTAATGGTAAATATATAAGTAAATGATTAAATAATTAGATTAATATGTAGATAAAACCTCACAAACCTGAGATAGCGGTTGGGTTCTTTGACCGAGGCGCCGCGCCCCCCACTCGTCGTAGACTGGGACCTGAAGAGGAGAGAGGCGTTTCAAGTCAATTATCCTAAAAAATAAAATAATAATAAATAACTAAATAAATATTTTTTAAATATTTTTTTAATTAAAAAAATATAGAGAATAAAAAAATATATAATTTTTTTCCAATTGTCCTAAAAAAATAATAATAATAAATAAATATTTTTTTTAATTTTTTTATGTCCTACGTTAACCGTAGGACATAGTATACAGTTTAGGATTAAGATGCAAATCAATAACAAAACGAGAAAGGGAGAATCAAGAAAATAATAATAATGAGAAGAAGAAGAAACTAAAATTGGATGTATTTGTAGCGGTAGACGTTAGCGCGAGAAAGCAGATGAACTAATCATCAGCTTCGTATTTGAGCGAGATGAAACAATTCACACTGACGTAGTTGCATGAGAGCCAATTGGAATTGTAGAAGGTAATCACGTGACAATAGACGCCTAGCCAGAGTGGGAGGAGCTAAAAATTCAAGCTAGCTCCCTCAAAGACCCCGAATGCAGTACTAGGAAATTATTATTATTCATAAGAATAACGAAGCATAGCTGATGTATTTATGGATTCACGTCTGGAAGAATCGCTCCAAGATAAGATTTTACCCAGAACTGTACTGAATCAACGTGTTTACCCGGGCTATATCCTAACAAAACATATGACGAGTGAAGGCGGGGAGGACACCACCTATGAAGGGGTCATGGGCAGGAAAGTCCTCTAATATTGTGAATAATCTTCACTGGAATAGATTTGGTTCATCTCGCAATTTTCACAAAATACCTGATACCCTACCACGCCTTCCCCACCTGTTAATGCTGAAACAAAATATCGGTATGTTTGCAAGATTCCAAATACACCAAGATGTTATCAGACTTACATTGTTTTCACCTAATATAATAATAATAATAATAATAATAATTTCCCGTATCTACTCAATTTCCCATCGTACCCAAATAAATAGATGACACAAAGCAAAAAACAAAAAATAAACACACTTGCGATGGAGGTCCAGTTCTGTGACCGAGGCGCCTTGCCCCCCACTCGTCGTAGACTGGGAGCTGACGGAGATGTGGAGAGTTACTTGAGTTAGAAAAAAGAAAAAAAAAAGAAAGAAAAGAAAAAAAAAATATGTGTGTGTGTGTGTGTGTGTGTGTGTGTGTGTGTGTAAAATACAGGTGATTTTGGCTTTAGAAGTTAACTCTTATGTCTGTTTGTTTTTTTGTATGGTAAGTTGCTGTTCTTGAATTTACGAAATATGTGAATGTTTTTCTTCTTTTTTTAAAGTTATTAATTTTTATTTTTTTCCTCGTCATTCCTACCTTCCTTCCTCTCCCCCCCCCCCCCTCTCTCTCTCTTTCTCTTTTTCTTTCCCTCCATGCCTCTTTCTCTCTTCCTCTTTCTCTTCCTTCCTCTTTCTCACCCTTCCTCTTCCTCTCCCTTCCTCTTCTCCTTTTATCTTCCTCTCCCTCTCTTCCCCTCTCCCTCTCCCTTTTTTCCCTTCCCCCAACCCTCTCTCCCTCGCTCTTTTTCTCTCTTCCTCTCCCTCCCTCCCTCCCTCCCTCTCTCTCTCTCTCTCTCTCTCTCTCTCTCTCTCTCTCTCTCTCTCTCTCTCTCTCTCTCTCTCTCTCTCTCTCTCTCTCTCTCTCTCTCTCTCTCTCTCTCTCTCTCTCTCTCTCTCTCTCTCTCTCTCTCTCCTTACTGCCACTGGCGGTTCTTCCTGTCGACGTAATTTTTGTTTCTCTTTCTTTGTCTTCATCTTCCTGAAAAATGAAAAGAAGTTAAATCGAAACTTTTATCCTTGTTAAATTGCGGATCAGAAGAATAATTCGAAAATCTTAATGAATTTTAAGACCTTGAGCTTATCATTATAATTTACTCTGTGTAAGATTTTTACGGAATGGATTTAGTAAATCGTGTACAGCTAAATTACGATAATTTAGAAGAACAACAGATTAATTAAACAGCTAAACTCAAACAATAGAACGACCAGTCAAAAGAATAGACAGAGAAGAGCCACAAAAAAAAAAAAAAAAAAAAAATCAGCTATAAAATATGAAGTAAAAGTATATCCAAAAATCAATACAAAAACTAAATTACTGAAAACCTAAGGTTCTTCCCCTGACACGACACAAGATAACTCACACAGCAACAGCCACGAGGGAGCCGATGACGACGACCCCCACGACCCCGCCGACGACTGAGACGATGATGACAACCGTCTTGTCTTTCGGAGGACAGAGGTTAATAGCGGTTAATAGGAGAATCTTTATCATGGTATTTATAAAGGTAATTAGTAAACTTTGTGGTATGTGCTCAGTCGATGTTTATAATAAATATGGGTTGAAAGGTTACACCTAAGAAGAAAACAATGTTTTGTGATTTATCCATAAACTAGATTCGGAAAGGGTTACAAGCAAGCATTTGAAAGGTTCTGATTTCAGTTGATTGTTTTCTCGTAATCAGCTGATCAGAACTAGTTTTTAATTCTGAAAAAAATAAAATAAACGGATGATAGACCCCTTTTATTCGTTGACAGAATATGCAAGGGTTATACACTGGTAACTAAAGCACTTTCTTCTGAGGAAATGTCACGTGATTTTAATACACGCCTGAATGCACGTGGAACAATCACGGGATCTCATCTACCCACATCTGTCCCTCATTTGTCGCTCTCCCTCCCTCTCTCCTCCCCGCATTCCTTCCCCCCCTTCCCTTTTTCCCTTCCCTCTGTCTCCCTCCCTCCTTCCTTCCCTCAGTCTCTCCCCCTCCCCCTTCCCTCCCTTCCCTTCCCTCTGTCTCTCCCCCTCCCTCCTTCCCTCACCCCTCCGTCTCTGTCCGTTCCCTTCCTTCTGTCTCTTTCCTTTTCTTCCTTTCCCTCTGTCTCCCTCCTTCTCTTCCCTTCCCTCTGTCTCTCTCCTTTTCTTCCCTTCCCTCTGTCTCCCTCCTTCTCTTCCCTTCCCTCTGTCTCTCTCCTTTTCTTCCCTTCCCTCTGTCTCTCTCCTTCACTTCCCTTCCTTCCGTCTCTCTCCTTTTCTTCCCTTCCCTCTGTCTCTCTCCTTCTCTTCCCTTCCCTCTGTCTCTCTCCTTTTCTTCCCTTCCCTCTGTCTCCCTTCCTCCCTTCCCTACCCCCACCCTCTTTCATTCCCCCTTTGCCACTTATCTATTCGCTCTTTTCCCCCACCTTCCTTATCTGGAGTGATCTGCAGTGTGATACTCTGGGGGTCGCCGCAGTTGGATATATCAGCGCAGGGTTGAACTTGGAACACGTCACCTACCAGACTGCTTCCAGTCAAAGTATATCTGGTCAGTAGAAAAAAATATAATTATATATATATATATATTTTTTTTTTTTTTTTTTTTTTTTTAATTGTATTCATATTATGTACTTGTAACGATATTTCATGTGTTTCATACTGGTGCTATCTATATGGGATTAATCATAACTATTCTTGTTGTGAATCATTATTATTGTTCATTTATCAGCATTAGACTAATAATTGTTATCCCTCCTGGCCATTTTGGTAATTACACCAAGATTCTGTTTTTTTTTTTTTTTACTGTCAGTTACCATTATCACGGTTTAACAGTTGCAGTAAGAGTTGCTCTGGGACGCGAAAGCAAAAACATATTAACTTTTCTTCATGCACACAAGCACACGCACATGCACACGCGAACGTACGCACACACACACACACATACAAATGCACACGGACACACACACACACGCATACGCAAATGCACACGCACACACACGCATACGCACACGCCCTCCCGGCCGGCGACTCACGTCTGCCGGCTGATCATCTCAGTCCGCCTGACGGAGGCCGAGGCGGCGTCGGCGAACAGGGTGACGTTGTACAGTTTGGCGCCCTTCGTCTCCGCCCACGACAGCGTCACCGCCTCGCCGCCCGAGGAGAAGCTCTGGCGCAGTTCGGCCACGGCTGCGGGGGAGGAGGGGGTCAGTGCGAGCGTCGGTCTGCCTGGCCGGAAATGTGCTCCCGTGCTTGGTGGGGGAGCCTGGAGTCTGCGCCTCCACGGGTGCTGTGGCCTTGTGCTTGGGCCTTCGTTGGTATTTGAACTGTTGTTATTTGGAATAAAGATGTTTTTTTATTTTTGTCACATTTCTATTAGAATATTTTTCTTTCTTTTGTCATTATACCGTCGGGGACAACTGAAACGTCAACATCATATTCAACAAGGTGTCTTCTGTAGTGTTATGTGAGTTTCCCAAAGGCCACTAATGTCAATAATAAAGTGCCTACTGGAAGTCTCAGCACAAGAATCTGACCCACGCCATTCGAGACAACCATAGTAGTTAAACATCTTTAGACGAATTGTTAAGCTGGCAGCCTCTTGAGACATGACAACGTGGAGAACACCTGCAAATGAGTCAGCTGGCAATGCGGTAGGCCTTTCATTTGTCCCCAGCTGTACACTGATCTACTCGGCAACTTGCCCCTTCATTTCATATTCCTTATTTTTGTTCTCATTTGTTGTTTTTATCGTTGTTCTCTTCGTTATTCTTTCTGTAATTAGTTTGGTTAAATTTCCTTTGATATACTGAGAACGATAATGTCAGTAATCACAATAGCCTAATGGCAATAAACACAGTAATGCCACATGACATGACAATATTCATGGAGAGATAAAAGAAAATAAGAGAGAGCACAGCCCAAGTAATCCTATAAAAAGAAAAATGATTATTATTAAAAAATAATAACAATCAACGACCCGAATACCCCCTCCCTCCGCGGTCCTTCTCGAAGCCACTCACCCGGGAAATCGTAGACTCTCAGTTTCGCCGACCACGAAGACGTTTCTCTTTTCACCGCCACGTTGACTTCCGACGCTCCTCCCACGTCCAACGACTGCGAGCAGTCCCCTTTACGTCCCGAACACGACTGGGTGTAAAACGTCACCTTCTCGTTATTTGAAAGGGTAATACAGTATTCGCAGGGGGTTTGTACGCAAGAGGGAACGGGCTCTTCCCACCAGCTGACCTCCAGCTGGCTGTTGTTTGTCTGCGTCGCTTGGTCGAATGCGATTCCTAGTGGAGGCGAGAATAAAGAAAAAAAAGATCTTGGTGGGTGAAGTACATGTAGATTATACATAGATATGGGGATAGATAGATGTAATAGACACATATTGTCGGTCCGTTTTTCTTTTGGCATAAGTGTTCACTGATTATCCACGGGCATTGACTAACTCCAATAATATCTAAAAATGTTTTGAAAAGCAGAAGACGCGGCAGCAAGAAATCAGAACTACAACGCCTAAAAAATATAATTAAAAAAAGTAAAACATAAAAAAGCCTTGAATTAAATTAATGACATTCGTGTACACAGAAGTACAAGCTCACCAATTTTCGATATCTTGATGTTTGCGGCCTTGCTCACACTCGTGTCCGAGGCTGCCCTGACCTCCACCACCCACGCCCCCGGAGCGAGGTCCTGCGTCAGCCAGGTCGTGCCAGTGACCTCCTCCAGACCTCCTTCCAAGAGGCCGCCTTCGTAGCGAGGTCGCCACTCCACCTGGTATTTCGTAGCCTCAGGGACGTCAGGCCAGTGGAGCGCCTCGTCCTCAAAGGCAAGGTCCTTCGGCAACTCGAGTTGCTGGTAGTCCCCTGAGGCCAGGACGGAGGAAGAGAAAGGGCGAGAGGGTGACTGGACGAAGTC
>NC_061826.1:41641103-41656103 GCF_019202785.1 Penaeus chinensis | reverse complement strand
AATACATGTAAATATGACCATAACACAAACTCACAAAAGTCGGTGACATTAGTATTCCCAGAGGCTTGCACTACTGCGCCAGAGACGTCGAAGGCTGTTAAGAGAGCCCATAAGGACACGTATCCTTCTGTCTGCATGGCGTCATTGCTTAACACGCAGGTGAGGCCGTCCTCAACGTAGGGGCGAAGCTGGGGGACCTCCTGAACGGCGCCTTCCTCATTCTCCAAGGCCAGGAAGTAAAGCGAATCCATGGAGTTGGGCTCAAAGCAGACGCGCAGACGACCGTCCCAAGTTAAATCCGTTTTGCTTATTTGTATGTCTAGGGACGAGGAAATAAGGTTCACAGGATAAATGGCGGGGCAAAGCTGGGAAGAAAGATCCTGAAAGCAGAAGTATGTTCAACCCAGGGAACATAAGGCACATACCCTGGCCCCCGTGGTCCAGGGGGGGATATAACGGAAAAAAATAATTATAACAATATTGCAGATTTCTAACCTACCTTATGAATAATGGTCGAGCTCTGGTTTGCTCTGCTTAAAATGAATTTAGCAAATTCAGTCTACTACGTCACTAGTTTTTGAAGATATTGTTCTCAGTAGGTATGTACGTGTGTGTGTGTTAGAAGTGAAAGACCACTGGGCTGACGGACATCCTTAAACCAGTGCATTTTGACGCAATAAAAATATTTCAATGCATGACTCGCTACAATTCCCTGAAAGCAGCACTACTAAAATAACTTTTCATATCTGTGTAGTCTGTGTGCCAAGCTTCTCAGGAGTTACCAGAAACACATTCCGTTGGTTGAGAGTAAATAGGCGATCTCACTCATTCATGCGGTGCCTACACGGTACAGAATGACCTTGGCCTAAAATTCTTATATAAAGGAGACACCATTCACAGGCCTGCATCTTAGAAACACACACAATAAATTACCATCGAAATCCCTCAGCGTGAGTGTAACCTCCACTTGCTGGTCCACACTAAGCCCAATCTCCCTCAACGTAACCGTGACTTGCTTGCTTGTGCTTTCCACGTGGAGGTATCGCAAGCACTCTTCTTCGGCGTCCCCCCCCACGCCACACTCCACGGAGAAGAGGTCGTCGACGCCAATCCCGACGTCGAAGCTGAGGGCCCCGTTGTTGTTGGTCCACTTCGCCCGCACGGTCTTCGCGCCCACTTGCCTCACGTCCACTTGGCGAAGGTCTGCGGTAAGTGGGGTGGTGTACTAGCGGTGATAATAATGGCAATGACAACAATACGAAAATAACACGTGAGAAAAAGGATAGCAATAATAATAAAAACAACACTTGATAATAATGATGATAACAAGAATAATAAAACAACACGTCATAAAAATGATGACAAAAATAATAACACAACACATGATAATAACGATAACAGTGGTAATGAAACAACACATAATAACGACGATAATAACCATAATAATAAAACAACAACAGTGATAAAAACAATGATATGTAAAGGAGTAATCCCGTTTTTTCTGTCGCTTGTGGATTATTGTGGATGGACGCGAGAGATGGAGAGATAGTGGCACTTGTAGCGAAAGAGAGAGAGAGAGAGAGAATGGGATAAGTGAATGGATAGAGAGATAAATAGGTGGACAGAAGGAAAATGTGGATGAAATTTGGTGATGGAGATGAAAAGGACGAGAGAATCAATGGTTTGAGTGGAAGAACGACCAGGAGATATGTTATAAAGATGGTATTACTTTCTTTCGTGGAAGCTAATCAGCAGATGGTTCACGCTAAAAGAAATTATTGATAAAGACAGTACTTGTTCTTTTTTACCTTAACAGTTAATCGAGAACACGTAGACACAACGTAGGTAGTGATGAAATAGAAACAGAGAAAAGGAAAATATGGGAGACCGTTATATTATAGGAATTAAAAGAGCAAGAGAAGGCATGTCATAAGAGAGAGGAATAGATATGTAAATATGGATAGAAACAGATGAAAAGTGATGGCATAAGGGGCGGTGTAGAAGCAACACATGGTGTGAGTGGTAGGGTCCTTTGCTCCCAGAACCTCCCGTAAGACACAGCAGGACACAAAAAGGAGTGGACGTAGCAGGGAACCGAACTCACCCAAAAGGAACACCTCGACGTCTCCAGCTGCGACTTCGGGAGTATCGAGGTCCTCCTGCGTCACGAGAATCCGGACCTTATCACTCAAGTCGAAGTCGAAGTCAAGAGGAAGCGGACCGAGACACAGCTTCCCCTCGAGGACGGATGAGGATACGAGAGAGGAATTCGACGTCATCCGTAACTGTCGGCCAGTGGCATCCACCGCCACTAATTTGTACAGAAGGTTTTTCTCTTCTATCCGAGCCTCGTTTTCCGCCAGTTGTCTCTCGATAAAGCACACGTTAAGCTCTGTACTCGCGTCTTCAGTCTTGGCGAGGGTCAGTTCTGTTATGTTTAACGCTGGAGTGATAGAAGAGATATATAAAGTTATTGTAGATGGCTTGTATATATTATATAGAAATGTATGTATATGTTACTGTACAGATTAAATATCGCTTCTGCTACCTACGTAAATATTTGTAAAACAAATACATATGTATTAATTCGGCAAGAGAAAGAAATGGAAGTAAAAAATGCTAGATGTAATAAAAGTGGCTAAAAGGGCACGGTATTACGTGAGGCTTACCTTCCACGCGAGCCTCCATCTGCACGACCGCCAGCACCCTCATCTCGCTGTTTCTCGTCCTTACACTGGCCGTATAATTCTCAGTGGGGTCTAACGCTATGAAGTAAGCCAGACAGAGGTCGCTGTCTTCAGGCTTTTCACCTCCACATAGTACTGAAGTGTTGCTGAAGCTGCCTTCGATTTCAGGAAAGATTTCGACGTCGTATTCCTGGTTTTGTGAAGCTCGCCAACGGACTTCGATGGCGTTTGATGTCAGTTGTTGAATTCGAGTTTGGAAATCTGGAATTTTATATATATATATATATATATATATGTGTGTGTGTGTGTGTGTGTGTGTGTGTGTGTGTATATAGATATAATATATACACATACATATATATATATATATATATATATATATTTGTAAGATTTTTGGTAAAATTATGAAAAAAGCGAATTCTAAATTCATCAGGTGAATATGTTTGTTTTGATTTTGTATTCAATATTTTTCCAGGCTAATTTGAAATAGGTAAAATGAATATAAACAAAAAACAACAACATTTACCTTCAAATTCCACAACATGAGATTGTACCACAATCGTTTGAGAATCTAATACCATCAGCAAAATCTTAAATTCCGTCACTTTTGGCTCAACCTTAAATGCGCAGATCTTTGTCGATTGGCCAGTGATATCGCAGGTTAGTGGCTCCGGGGTCAGATCCTCCAAGCCTATGTAGAGTTTCGCTTCCACTGTGAGCGACGTTTCGGAGAATTCGGCGGCGACAGTCAGGTCCTCCTCAGACTGGCCGGTGAAGCTCAGCTGAACCGACGGATCGATCAGAGCTGTTTAAGGGGAAACGTATTCATTTTAACTCTGTGCTGTGATTTATACTCTCTTTTTATATCGTTTTTACATTAAACTTAAAAAAAGATGTAATTCCAAAGGCAAGAAGTATACAAGTTTATGCGACACCCTCTGAGAGTGCACTTGTGTGGCACGACGTATAAGCTGAGAACTACTGATCTAAACAGAAACAAGCACAGCATAAATTAACTGAACTGGAATACAGCCACAGTGCTTTGCGTGTCAGACTAAACTCCCCTTGTGCGGCTTTTGTGCTCCCTTGCTAATGTCCCTGTATTTCATTCCCTGTCTAAACTTACCCTCTGGCTGTACGTATGCTGCCGTCATGTCACACTGCTCGACGGTCGGGGTGTCGTTCCTGCAGACTTCGGGAGGCTCCAGGATATTATGTGGCTCCAAATCGTAGCAGATTGTGCTGGCTTCACACAGGACACCATTCACATTGACTGCCATTGCTCTCGTCTCCACTTTGAGGGATTGGAACGCTTCTGTTCCCACTTTCGTCATGATTGGGAGCTTGATATCTGTTGGACGAAGGCGAGGGGCATATCACATATTATGTTATATATGTTACAACGGTAATGCTAGTAATGAGGGAATTAATGGACTAAGAAGATGGGAAGGAAAGTGTCACTTAATTTCTCATTATTGATAAGGAGAAAATTAATAGACTAAATACATATAACTGAAAACAAGTGTAAAAAAGATGATACTGTATCGTGATTTTCATAGCAAACTTTATCATTCGAAACTATGCATTCAATAAATATCTATCTGATCCCGCAAACAGCACTACCTCTGGCAGGACCACTGTACTTCCGCACTTCCCAATTACCTTCAAAAGTGATCAAGACCTTCCCGAAGGCCAGGGCGTCCGAGTCCGCGCCGTCGCCCGCGTGCGCAATGACCATCACCGTCACTTCGACGACCGTCTTCGGCGCTTCTACGTCTTCGAATGTTATGGTGTTGCCTGTGTGTATGACGTCACTGAAGTCTGCGAAGGCAATGTGTTGAACAATATCGCTGCCAACAGGGGGTTCGATCACCACGTACTCGAGGTACTTCACCGCTTCGACGTCTACGGCGGACGAGATCGTCAGCTGCGCTTGAGGACGCAGTGTTGAGACTTTGGAGATTCGCGTAATGGAAAGGGGCGTCGTGGCATCTTTGGAAAGAGAGGATCTGTTAGTCTTTATCTTTTATGGTAGGAGAGGTGTAAGAGCTTATTAGCAATTTCGAAGACTGGGAAGGAAATAAGGAGCAGAGCCATATATATACACATCTGCCTCGGAGGTTCATAATATTATCACACTCTCTGTCTATGCCTCCATGCTTCGTCTATTTCTGACTAAACCCACTCTGGAAATCTTCCTTACCTTGGCCTGGCTGAACGGAAACCGACACGGCCGTCTCATCTTTCGTCACCTTCACCTTATGAGCCACCTCTGTGCTTAACTTGGTGAAATAAGCTTTGCATGTCCTTCGGTCCTGTCCACATGCTATGGACGTCTTTGTGAAGCCACCCAAGTCGTCCACAATGCTGATACTGAAGATCTGTTCACTGGAGGTTCGCCACCGGACTTCGAGGTCAGTACCGTTGTTGAAGTGCTGGACGTGGGTCATGAAGTCTCCAAAGGTAAAAGAAGAAATATATTGTTTTTTGTGTAACCAGAGAATGGTTGGATTTGGTAAGCTTGCCCTGGATTCTTAGGGATTCGTCAGCTATAGATTATGTTTATTAAATGAAGGCATTTCTCTCTCTCTGCTCTTTTTCTCAGTCATCCTTCTCTCTCTCTCTCTGCTCTTTTCCTCAGTCATCCTTCTCTCTCTCTCTCTCTCTCTCTCTCTCTCTCTCTCTCTCTCTCTCTCTCTCTCTCTCTCTCTCTCTCTCTCTCTCTCTCTCTCTTTGTCTCTCTCTCTCTCTCTCTCTCTCTCTCTCTCTCCCCCTCTCTCTCTCTCTCTCTTACCATAGAAAGAGGAAAGAACAGACTCTTGTGTTTCCCCTGCCGCGTCCACCGCCACCACAAGCACTTTGAAATCCGCGAGTTCTTCTGTAATGTTCACCTTTTGAATGCAGGATCCGTCTGTCTCGGGAGTGCACAGTGGACTGGAAGGGAATAAGAAGGAGCTATATCTAAAATAAAAAAAAATAGCTTTAATCAAAAGTAGTTTCCATTTCTTGTAAATCGGAATCCAGGCCCACCCCTTCCCCGGCATGTGTAGTTATGAATATATACAGATTACATTCAAGGTAAAGCATATGATCACCTCAGACAACACATACAGTATCCTTTAGCTATACATCTACATATTTGTATCTGTAACTCTATTTGCATCTATCAACACATAAATGTGAGTTTGTGTTACATATAGTGATAGATAGCTGTGTGTGTGTGTGTGTGTGTGTGTGTGTGTGTGTGTGTGTGTGTGAGAGAGAGAGAGAGAGAGAGAGAGAGAGTGTGTGTGTGTGTGTGTGTGTGTGGTATCAAAGTACTACAGTAATTAGTTCAATTCCCGCGGGTGTATGTACTGTTCTCTACATTCTTATGTGGAATTTGTTAACTAATCACGTGTGGAGCTATCTGTGCGTAAGTACAATTAACAAACTAAAATGTATGTCACGCCATTCCCCAGTGGATCAAACAAGGCATTCCTCAAGGTTCAATACTTGGTTCTTTCCTGTTTCTCCTTCATCTAAATGAGGTCGTCATGCTTTGGTTATATTGTAGGAACCTTATAAACTAAGGTTTAGAAAAGAGACACTACAGAATCTTACCAACAATTAACACGAATGACATTACTATCCAGTGTATGAATAGTATAAGATTTTAGAGGGATTGTTAATGATGAAGGAGTACGGCAAGATAAAAAAAAAATCCAGAAAAGAAAATACTCATACAATCTGTGATGCCAAATCTCATTCCTGGCTCACTCTTATCAAGACAAATCTACTGCTCTTTAGTTTACCCTTCACCTTATATATTGCTTTGTCCTTGACAGCGTATTCCACGCTAGGCTAAAACATCTGATCACCATAAAGAACTAAGTAAGAAAAAGGAGAAACTAAAAAATAAAGAATGAACGCTAAAATATAATAAATCATTTACATTGTCCAATTAGACTAAACCCAAAGTTCCATTTTATTCCACGGAAAGAAAGTGTGAGTCGATTTGCCTACTGCCAGAGAAATCAAAACACTGAACAACTTCAGGAAAATGTAGAAATATCCCATCTGCTATTAAGGTACAACTGTATTCCCCGGTGAAATTCCCCTGCAGTATTAGCAATTGTTAGATATAAACTATATAGAAAGCTGATCTAACCTAAAGGCAAGTTTGATGTCACATGGTACATAAGACTTATTTTAAGATGTGCAAGACTTTTGATGTTGAAAGTTCTGAAATCAAATGCGTAACCAGCACACTATTTTGTAATAACTATAATAATGGATGTTTACGTTAACTCATCCAACAATATTACATATATAAATACTAATAACAGCTCAACTATACTTTCATACATATATACTAATTATGACTATGTTCATATATTTACCAGATTATAAATAAAAATCAATTTCAATTACATGAAATCTTTGCCTTGTTGTCCTACCTTGGTTTACTAAGAAGGTCATCAGTCTGCGGGTTAAAAGCCACCACCTCGAGAGAATGGAAATTTGACGTCTGTGGAGTAACCTTCAGACTAGTTCTGTCGACTAGCTCTAACATTGGTTCTTGGTCCATCTCTATAGCAAAAAGAGTGGGAATTTTATTCTAAAATTCTGCAATTATCTGTAGTTCATTTATTTAGCAAGTAATGCGTACAAGAAACGGGTGGGCATATTAATATTTCATTAATATTAATTATGAGTGTGGGTATTAATTTGTCGACTCATTTATTGTTTCACGTGGTATTCAGTATCGGGTAAGGGGTTGGGTATATTATCCTTAACCCAACTGCCCCGGATTTGTGATGTCTCCCTTTTTTTTTTTTTTTTTCTTTCTTTTTTTTGAATGTTGTTACATACAGATGGCTCCGAGTCTATGAGTAGTCCAAGTGACCGATCCTGATTTCCCCATTCCTTAAATTGGCGGGAAAATGTGTTTTTCTTTTTAAAACATTTGACATCGATACTGTTATTACTGTTATTGATGTTATGATTATTAAATTGTTATTCAAATCTTGATAACATTTAAGACAATGAAGTAATGGAAAAGACCCTTTCCAAAAGCCGAGGAAAAGGGTAAACAGGTGAGATACGTAGGACTAATAACCGACTCCTTGGCGACTAAGCACATGCAGAGCCATCTATGTGTAAATACAATAAATAAACTTGTATTGGGCATAGCATGTATTATTGCCACACATGGCGATTGGGTTAATATATATGATTATCAAATTTATCCTGTCAATTCATTTAATTTTCATATTTTCAATTTGATTATAGTACAAGTGGTAGGCCAGATGTATGAATATAAGTAGTAATTTGTTCAAACAAAAGCCGATCGTAGTCATAAATATGGATACATTGACAAGGTAAAAACTATATGATGCTGTATTATTTTTAGGCCTGTTGATGTTACCATAGATAGTACTAATGATATAAACAATTATGAAAAATCATTAGTTATGCTTATTATGCAAGGAAATATAAATTTATAATAGTAAAAACATTACTAGCGATGCTCCTAATGCAAATAAGAAATCAAGAATAATAGACATTGATTTTTTTTCAGACCAGTACTTGTAACCGACATAGTTATATACTGGATTATATCATCTTACATTGGTATTATTAACAATGGAAGCAATATCACTCACGTTTAAACGGCGTGAAAGACACGTCACACTGAGAGACGTCACTGCTCCCGCCTCCTGCCGAATTGGCGATGGTGACGCAGTGCCTGAGAGTGCCCGCCGTCAGCGTCTCCGTCAGGAAGTAGCAGGGACTGTCCGGCTTCACGCACGTCCCGACGCCCTCGACACTAACGTCATCTAGGCTCCCGACGTCGACCCTGACAGAAGCGTCTGGGGAGTCCGGGGCAGCGCCCACCACGCCCACCCATGAGTCCATATCTGCCGATCAGGAATATCTAAGGACGACTTCGCGAGTACTTTCATGTCCAGATTGAGGAAATATGTCATACATATCGAAGCAATCATGAAATACATGCATTTAGTAAAATCAAGACGAAAAAGATAAATCGCATATGGAATCCCTGTGCTTGAGTCTACTCACCATAACATTTTCATATTATATATATTATCCTCTGTATCCATAACTGCGGAAATGAGTAATATCTCGAGACCTTGTAAGGAAAGAAGATTGGCCTCTCGACGAAGGACAGTGGTTTCCTTTATTTTTTATGACGCTCTTCTCTTTCATTTTCTATGATATCCTCCCTCCCTCATTTCCTCCCTGGTCAGTTTTCTTATATATATTTTGCGGTACTGTTTGGTTATATTAACAATAATTTGATCTGACTGTTCATGATACATCCCCTTACCTGGTGAACGTTGAGGAACAGAAATGATTAATCATAAATAAGGACAGTATGTAGGTTTGAACTGTGTAGTGGTAATTGAACACATTTACTTGAAACATCTCAGATTTTGTCACGACCCCCACCTACCCACCCAACATGCGCATCTACCTCAGGCCCCTGCATCTAGCTCAACCCTCCTACCCTCGATTTTAGGAACCACGGATCTTGGGAACTGAAGGAGGCAAGGGATAGCAATGTACGAGGCCAGAGGCGTGCGAAACAACATACCCAAGAGGATCACGCTGACCTGGCCCACTTCGCACAAGGACCCGTCATCACAGTACCCGGCAAAGACAAAGTCCCAGCCTCCAGGTCCTCGTACAGATGCGTCGAAGTAATACTCGGAATTCCCGGCGACTGCTTCAAGGTCTTCGCAGTCATCTTCGGTGGCGACGTTGGACGCGAAGGTCACGAGTTCGACCTGCGTGACGGTGTTGCTGCTCTGGACTTCGACTCGGGTCTGGGTTTCAGCGTCCATGGAGGTGATGACCTGCACTTGTGACGTGGGAGGAGGCGTTTCTGTGGAAGCAGTTGAGAAATTGGTTCTTACGTCGAGTCCTGCGTTTTTTTTTTTTTTTTTTTTTTTTTTTTTTGTGTGTGTGTGTGTGTGTATGGTGAGGAACTTGAGAGTAAAAAGTCCTGAATTCGAGTAATTGTAAGAGTAATAAACCATATGATTGATGGTCACAGTGCCTCCCAAGATAAACAATGACGATGGTAATAACAAAAAAAAGCACCTGTAGATATATCCTCATAATTGGTATTTGATTCCATCTTGACACCGAATGATAATCACCGTGACAAAAAACAAACAAAAAAAAACAATAATAATAATAAAACAACACCTGTAGTTATATCCTCATAAATGGTATTGGATTCCTTCCTGACGCTCACTGAGGAGGGCGCTTCCACCCCGGCGAACCAGACGCGACACGGCGGCCCAGCTTGACACTCCTGGGTGGCTGCGGGAGAAGGCGAGGGGCCGGGCAGCGTGACCTCGTACGTGCCCCCCGATCGAGGGTCGACCTCCACTTTCAGCAGGGAGGGCGTGAGGGCGACTGCACTCACTTTGTGTACTGTGGCAAGATGAAAAACATGGATTGCCTTCACTTATAATGGTAACAATAATTAACTTGCCATTGTTAAGATATACGCATTATTGATCTTCACGAGGACAATTTTAACATGGATGCAAAGAAATATATAGTAAGATCAATATTGATATCATTGAATGAAATTAATGTTACACAGAATAGGCATGCGAGTTAACAATCGTGACAGAGGGAATAATTGTGATGGCGATGATAATAAAAGCATATGATAGTGCCGAGATGAAATTAAAGATAAGAAAAAGGGTAATAACTGTTATATCGGCTTCTGTTTTATCTTAACTGAATTTCAAAACTAGAATGACGTGGTTCAGGTTATCCGTTTCGAATGAAAAGGATAAACATTCTGAGCATGAAATAAACAAATAACAATTATAAACAAGTATTTGTCGGCGGCGAATGCCAGTGACAACGTGACATAAATAACAGGCACAGCCACCAAGCCAAGAAAAGCACCTTCGAAGGGCACAGCGAGTGACGCCGTGACGTAGCCGTCGCCGTCCAGCACGACGAGCGTCACGTCGAAACCGTCCAGGTCGTCGGCGACGGCCACAGGCTGCGAGCAAATGCCGTCGCCCAGGTCGTCGCAGCCGAAGCCGTCGGGAGACATGATGGAGCCGTCCCTGGAGACCACGACCTCAGTCCGCGCTCCGTCGGGCCGGGGCTGCTGCACTCGCAGCTCCTGCCGGTTGCGGAGCTCCAGGGCCGGGGCTTTGGGCGGGTCTGAGGGGAAGGGGGACGGCATGATGTAAATTTCTCTTTTCTTATTGTAGGAATGCATTCTGGTATAATAGTGTACAGACATGCTGTGAAAATGCACATATGTTTAAGTTAACTTGTGTATTCATCCATCACTAACGTACTTACGATGGTAAAACCACTCGTACCTACAGATACGATCATAAATGATTATCAACTCGGCTTCGAGTATTACTACTCTTTCTAGCCTTTCAACATCCAGCATGATAGATATAATTCAACAATTTCTTATTTACAAAATTTCTACTTATGCTTAAATAGCGGGTTTTTTTTCTGCAACCACAATAAAAAATAAACGAGCTGTTTCATGGTTGGCCGAAGGAGAGGGAAAAAATGTGAATGGCGCTTGCTCATTGGTGGAAATGTTTTACTAGAACCCTCTATTGGCTACCACTTAAACGGTCGTAAATGACAGGGATTGACCTGTATCATACAGCGTAGCTTGAATATGTAATGCCCTGTCTAACAGAGAAAGAAATCTTAAGTAATTACTCTGCACTTCCGACACAACGGCGTCGCAAAATGTGATCTCGGGAAGGTCGTCGCAGAGGGGGGGCAAGGGGGCGGTCTGGTCGACGTAGTAGCAAGGGCCAGAGCCTCCCGCGCAGGGAGTCTTGTCAGGGACGTCCACCTGGTCTCGCGCCCCTGGATCCACCCTTAGGGACGGGGCGCTGGAGTCCCCTACCTTCGCCACCCTAGAACCCGGGTCTGTGAGGGAAGGGAAAAGATTCCGGGGATTAGATACGGTGATATAATCCTTTTGTTTATTTTTTTTCCAGTTTGCTAACGGCTACTTTCAGACGATCCATTTGAGCTAGAGGATACTTTAAGAGCAGTTTCCGACAAGGAATTTCTACGCTACACTATAACACTCCAAAGGGTATTTCCTCACCTGTTAGATTCTGAATCACGAAGCCAAATCCCACAATATCATTTCCTTTATGAGCTTGTATTATGACAGTAGTTGAATCTTGAAAATTTCCATCGAACTCAAGCTCTGTGGCATAGTCATCGATGATTTTAAACAGGGAATAAAATTTCTGTTGTCCGTTTGATGCCAGAGTTAACATTAGAGTAAAATCATCTGCCTCTATTGCTTGGTGGGGATCCAAGTAAACCTTTATGTTTTGTTTCTTTCCGCTCGGGTCGTCGTCTCTGGATACCTTGTGGAGCGCCGTGATATTGAGAGGAACTGAAAAAAATACATATTCACATTACCTATACATACCGGGAAAAAATATGTACATACAAACACACTGTACAGTGAGAGACACAACTATCTTCCCAGATGTGTCCAATGATTTGTTAAACATGGCGACATATTCTGAGAAAATAACTAGTGACGTCAAATGGTCGGTATGTATATCTGCGTAGTGGCGACTGTTCGACTGTTTCGAAACAGTCGAACCCGTTCATTTTCGTTGAATGCTAAATAATATTATAAATACTATATAAGCTTTATACTAAGGGCAATATGAATCTGAACGGTGACATCAGATAAGCCTTCGGAATGACAGTGTAATTCACGTTATACGCTATGATTTACGTAATGTGATAAAAAGCCAGGCCTGATAGATGTCGGTGTTAAGGTTACCCAATCCTTTGCTGCCAGCGATATCATTAACCTATGTGTGTATATATATATATATATATATATATATATATTCATATATATGCGTGGACAGTTCTACTTACTACAAGATAAAAACCCCATCCATACTGCGAGGAATTTTCGGGAATGGTTTGCGGATCACCCTAATATCACTATTGAAACCCCTGGGCCAATGTGACCAGATGGGGTGGGTGTGATGGCCGGAATCTGAGAGCGAATATGGGAAACTCTACGTGGGCAACCATGACCCAGCGCCTTGCCGAATCAATACCAAGGAGGTTTGAACAGTCTATACTATGTAATGATGGATAAATAAAGTACTGAAGATTTGGCATTAATGTATTATATATGATGACGAAAATTAATGTATTGCGGTTACACTGGTCTGATTTTGTTTTCTTATCCAAATCCAAAGCTGCTGTAACTAAACATATTTATACATATGGTAGAAGGTGGTTCTTTTACAAATCTGTTTATTTCATTTTTTTCCACCCTCATTTTCAGTAGACAATACAACGAGAATACATTTACGTATATTGGATACTCAAAATATAATTCCTATTATGTAAAAGTTGAATTACACCATATTAAATTTCATGCTGTCATTACTTTTAGATATAAACATTTACGTATATCTGGTACTCAAAACATTATACATGTAAAAGTAAGAAGTATGTAAAAGTAAAATTACACCATATTAATTTCCATGCAACTCATAACAAGCTTAACTTTTCATGTTAACGCACTCGGCCATTCGCACTCACACGTTCGCTAAAAGAATGACTGGCATGTTAAAAACCCAAGTGAAATATATACTTTGGTGAAGACAGAATATTACATCAGTGACTGCTGATTAGATATTTGGCCGAATGTACTACAATTTTAAATACATTGCGAATATAAAATTGGGGCTGAAAAAAGCCCGTGTGGTTCCGCCATAAGACTGAGAGGACGCCAAAAATGTGTGTGCCATTATTCACCACCAGTTTGAATCATGGGCTCAGAGATACTGACATATGCTGAAACTAAACAGGCGATGGTAATGTGTGAATACATATAATTGGCATGAATAGTTTAGTAGGCGCACCGAACCATTATTGGTGAATTGGCACCTCAGTTCACGGGTGAATCAGGCCTGCCCCCTGTACATGAGTGGCACAGATACGTGGGTCGATTGGCTCAACGCTTCCCAAACGGTCTCGCCAAATCTAGGGAAGATAGTTGTGCCTCTCGCTGTACACACACACACACACACACACACACACACACACACACACACACACACACACAAACAATCACACACGCGCGCGTGGAAAATATAACAAAAAGGTAACAAGCTGTAATTGAAATTGAGACGTCTTGAGGAGTACCGACGCCAGGTGAATAGTTTAGTATATCTATTGTGCATCTTACGATAACATGATAACGGAACTCTTAAGATGCACTTGAAATATGATAAAGTGTTGGAGAAGTTCTATTCCAGGAAATTAGTATTTACTTGATAGAGAGAGAGAGAGAGAGAGAGAGAATAGGAGAGGAGAGAAGAGAAGAGAAGAGGAGAGAATAGAAGAGTGAATGAGTGAGAGAGGAGAGGAGAGAAGAGAAGAGAGAGAGGGAGGGAGAGAGAGAATATAGAACAAAAGTTATATATATCTATTCGATTTTGATTTAAATTATTATCGTTACTATTGTTATCTTTATTATCAAGATCACATTTACTACTACTACTCCAACTATTACCACATCGCTGATAATATCGTTATCATCAACATTATTATTAATAATATTATCATTATTACCATGACCAATATTATCAATATTATTACTATTGTTGTTGTTGTTGTTATCATTATTATTTATTATTATTATTATTATTATTATTATTATTATTATTATTATTATCATTAGTATTATTATCATTATTATTATTGTTATTATTATCATTAGTATCATTATTATTTTTATAATAATAATAATAATTATTATTATTATTATTATTATTATTATTATTATCATCATCATCATCATTATCATCATTATAATTTTTATAATTACTATTATTATCATTATTTTTATTATGATTATCATGATTATGGTTATCATCATCATCATCACCATTACTATTATTATCATCATTATTATCATCTGTGATAAATATCATCACTAACATTATTATTATCATTATTATTATTGCTCTCCTCATCATCATTACTATTATCATCATCATTATTATCATCTCTGTCATAAAAATCATCACTAAGATAGTCATCATTATTATTATTATTATTATCATTATTGTTATTATTATTATTATTATCGCTATCATCATCGTCATCATTAGTATTACCACTACTACCACTATTATCACTATTATCTTCACCATAGTCATTATCATCATTACCACTACTATCATTATCGTCATCATAATCATCAGTGCATGTATCATCATCAACAGCAAAA